>NC_067198.1:9031035-9228535 GCF_000699445.3 Schistosoma haematobium
CTAATGAGATAAAGCAACTCGAACCAAGTATGTATGTGCCTGGTTCTACGTTGCAGATGACCGACTTTAGTTCCTGGGTTTCAAGACTTTTATTTTGTGAATTCTTTCTCCCTGAATTACACTGTCTGTGTTTAATATTTTATACTATCACTGATACTGTTACTACTTCTATTATTCTGGGACTTGTGTTAATAATTTCATTTTAATCTGTTTGCGTGGCATCGCGACTTTAACAGATGGCAATAAGTGTCAGGTTCTACCCTTATTATGGCTGAGCAACTTACGTATAACTACTTGCATTGTATCAGTTTTTTTCATTTTCATACTGTGGAATAAATGTTAGTTGTAGTAAACATTCAGCATGATTTTAGATTATTTTACTTCTCAAGTAATAATTTCAGCTTGACTTCATATTTGCTCGTAGTTATTATGTAGAGTTTACATAACTTACATGATAGAAACAATGTGAAATACCACTAGCCTACTGGATGTATAAATACGTTTGATTATCAGTAGTATTTACGTGCATCACAATATACATATGTGTAATACATATTTTCTTTAGTGAAAGAAAATTCCATATATAGTTGTTTCTATAGAAGCGAATGTAGTCTGACCATTTCACGTTTAATATGTGATTGGTTCTTCTCTATGATTGTTTATTAATTTTTCCAGTAAATAGATCGATATATTTCAAGTGATTCGTATTAATCATATGATCCAATTGAATGATATTATATATATAAAGTAACAAACTACATATTTTTTGAATATTTCAATTGTCAAAACCTTTCTGTAGAATAAACCTATTTTCCAGAGTTATTACATACCTTACTCATCTAAAGCTCGTAAATGTAAATCTGCCTTTAGATAAATCAGATTTCTTTTCTTGAAACTCAGTAGCATATAATTTTTTCCTTTCTCTGATAGTCATTCTCGTTATTGGCTCTAAACTGTTCAACGTCGATTATAGGAGTTCGTTCTAGAGAATAGCATTCATAGTACTAAGAGTAATTGCATTAACAAGAGAACTACTTAACTAATGTCAATGTTTTGTTAGCTTATTTTAAGATCAGTTACGTCATGTCTGCTTTTCTCGCGTATCACAGTCTAAATAGGTTGATCAATTAATACATATTGATATAACCTACGAAAATATCTTTATTTGACAGTATTTTGTAAGTATGTTTCACTTTTTTTCCTGTAGTAAGTACCTCCTTAATTGAATGCTTTGTTGCTTTGCGATTATTTGGAACTATCTCTTGGTAGTTTTGGGATACTACTGCGGTTGTATATCGTCACATCACAGTCCACCTGTCAGTTGTCTCTCAGTTGCTATTGCTGTTGTATAAAGATTGTGAAAATACTTTCATGTATTTTTAAAAGTGATCTACACCTCATTCAATATAATTAGTGCTGATAGGAATACGTTAAAAACGATCTGTTTGGGGAAAAAATATATTTATTTGTTTCCTGTTCGAGATTTTCCGTAAGGTGAAACATAAAGTATTTTATACACTGGAGTAAAAGGATAGAAATGACTTGTGTTATCCCCGGTCCCAATGTTAAATGCTTGAAATTGGGAACCAACACAATTCCCGCGACACAAAGCAAGGACACGGAAGACTAATGTGAGTGAAAATTTGTTGACTCCCCCCCAGGATCACTTCCACTATCCTTGATTGATTAAAAATAGGACCAGTCAGTGCGCTCCAATATGATTTTTATTGGTGGTATTTCTAGAGTTCTTACACAATATAGCTCATAACTGAGTAGATAAACCTGTACTCACTAAATGAGTTCCAAGTGTGTGGTAAACTGAAATTTCTGATATTGAATGTATGAAGTAGTTGTAATAGGTAGCTAGATCACTTCGGTGAATAGTTCAAGATCCTTTGAAATGGATGCTGACAGTCACCTATTTTTTACCTTGCTTCCTGCTATCATTTTTCTGTTTATGTGTTTTGCATTATCCATTATTTCACATAATCCACTCCTTGACATCTTTTTACTATTTAACTATTGCACTATTACACCAGAACTTTCATTAGTATTCGGTTGTAATACTTTTATGTGAAATATTCTGAGCCATTGGATTCGGCTTTATATGTTTATTATTAAGGTTAGTACAGTCAATTTTAAATCACTCGGAAAATAAGTCAACTGATATAGATTGTTTCACTAATTAGGTATACTCAACTGAACAACTCACAATAAATTGTGCTGTACATTTCTACTCTCATATGAATTGCTTCAAAGAAATTTCTATATACTACTCCTGTAAACCGGCAAAACAAATCCTATTTATTCACAAATTATATTTTGTAAAATACATGATAATGGATTTCCTTTAATGGCTAGTTGTGTATACTATTTGTAATGATAAATTTCAGCTTACAGTTTTGTTTTTTATGCTTCTTATATTCCACTAATTATTGTGATATAGCAATTCATCAACTTTTACGGCTGATCGATATATTCAACCTACAATGAACGCGGATTTCAAACCAAATCCATCTTGTTCTTACAGTACAAATAAACAGTCCTGTTCAACTGACTCTATACAGAACCTTGGTGAAAACACCTTAAATGACGACTCTGGTTTATCATCATCGTCAGCAGTTGCGCGTCTTTTTGGAGGTACTATGCTAAGGCACACTTCTTGTGTAGAGTGTCAATATGTCTCCAGTTCTAGACAAGAACAATTTATTTGTCTATACGTTCCACTAACTAAACCACAGGAGTTGCTGTATCAAGACCAGGCACCTAGTGAAAACCCAAGTTTTGTTACCAAGATTCCTGTAGTAAGTCTGTGTCTGCCTCTTTTACATTTCACTGTAATTATTGTCAGGAATTTACTCAGTGAGCTTTAAAACGTAAGAGAACTAAATATTGCTCCCATAGGATAGCGATTTACTCTATCCACCTCTATCGATTGGATAACAGGTTTCAAGCAACAGTCCATTTACTTAGGTTTACGGGTGGGGTTAAGGATGAATTTCTAGCCTTTTCACAATAGATGGAAGTTCGAGCGTACTTACTAAGTTACATCAGCTTTGTGTTCAAGGTTCTATGTATAGAATCTTTTAAACGGTTCCAAATCACTGACCGAGTAGTGCGTGAATTCTCGAAAACAGTACTGTTAGGGAAAACCATGTAACCTGTAAAGATTTATTGCAGATCTACAGTAGTGAGATATCCGGACTTCCGTTACACTGTTAAAGGATTCCAAGTAGAAAGTCCATCACATCACAGTTCTGTGTCGAACTTTTACTAACAACAAATTGGGGAGGTATATCTTCAAAGTTGGTAAGGTATTCTCATCAAAAAAGCTTCCGAATGGCAGAAAATATGCTAGTTATCAGAAAAAAGAGTTAGAAATAGTATGTGGAGTAGAAACTAATTAAAACATCGAAACAATATCATAAAGTTGATTGTCTTAAAGAAGTATGTGGAAGTTTCAAGTTTGGCTAGCAGATATAAACTACTGAATATGATTAGGTAGTATAGTGTGTTGCATTAAAAAGACATAACCTCCCTTTTTCTGACTCACCTTTTATATAATGGCACCCAGAAAATGTTGTAATACAAAGTACTACTACTATAATTGTCCCAACGAACCCATCAGATTGGAAATTTTCATGCGAAGAAGTAAACTGTAGTTAAAGAACTGTTGAGCTTACTGCAATTTTTTTCATTGAATGATACAATTTGTTTTAAAACTATGGACTTTGAAAGCTTGAAGCATTATACTAATATTTTTCAGTAATATTACGTTGGTATCATTTCAGTCGCTAACCGAGGCTATTTAATTGTGACATTTTCATTGCCCTTCTCGGCGACATCAGCAAAAACTTCATATAGAAAAGAAAGTAAAATTAAATGTGCAGACAATAAAATACATCAATCATGTGTTGATGAATTCGAATACCTCACACCTGTCTGATGTCTGTACTGATTATGTTGTCAAGGATAACAATGTAGGCTTCAGGAACAATCTGACCAGCAAAGCTATAAATCTCCATCATGATGTTAAGTGTCACGGTTGTGAACTGATGTCTCATAAGCCTAGTAGTAGATAAAGCATTCAGCCACTAACCCATGTTTAAAGTTTAATTATTGCTTCACATTATTTGGTGTGAACGTTCAAGTAGTACCATCATACCAACGAAGTAAAGCTCAAAATGAAGTACACAAACTTGTATATTATAAATGAGTTCTTCAAAAAGATCTGGTAAACTCCAAGTAAAAACCTGAATCAATTGACCTTTTTATAGGCATCTACTTGATGGATCCTTTTATTAAATGTAAAGACTAACTACTTGGCGAGATCGGGCTTCAGTTTAGTGACGAATCAATCAGATTCATGGTAGCAGCTCTTGGATTTTTACTCGAAATCCGTTCATCTATATAACTAAGTAGGATTTCGACACTGTAGTTGTCCTCAGTTCGTGATGAAAACACTAATTACTAACCCTAAATTGTAACTGAAACACCTGAAACTAGTTCATAATCCTTGTTTGAATGTAGTAAATGTTTGGCGTTCCTCGTGGTCACCTTACTATTGCCCGTAAATTATAGTCTCACTTCTGTACACTTATGGTTGCGCGAAAAAAGTACAACTTCTTTAACTGGTATTTTTGATTATATCATTGTGAATGTGTCGTAAAAGATAGTTCTGAGGCTTCAGTGAACGATGCACTTTTCACCGTGCTCATCTACAGGATGCTTTTATAACCTCATCCTGTTTGTTCATCTTCCATCTTTCCTACTACCATTGATAATGTCACTACTTCTACTTCCCTGTAATTTGGCCTGATGATTTCATCTGTCTGTGCTAACATAATGCGACAAATTGGACCCATACATTTATGGTCTGAATCCGATTTTGCGAATAATTAATATTCATCGGATAACTGTTATCAAAAGACAGCATAATTGGACAGATTTAACGTACTTATTAACAAGAGTACATAAAAGGTTAATATTGTCCACTGTTACTTAAAACGCAAGCAATTGCTAATTTATAGTCTTGTGAATTATTAACACGCCAATTTTATCCCGACCCTACTATGAAATTTAGTCCGTTCCTATCATATTGAAATATCTTTATTTCAACTTACATCCTATGTTCTTATCGAATAAGACAGAAACCTTTTATTTGTTTTCTGATTCGAAATTTTGTTGTTGTTGACAGTGATAGTATTATGAAACACTACTGTTGAATGATGTTTGTCTTGGCCCTTTCTTTTTTACGAAACCAAATTATTCAATTGTTTTATTTAGTCTTACATCAAATACATATACTTTACATGCTTTTTATTGATTATTACAGTCCAATGATTCGGAACTAGTGGAAGAAGAAATTACCGAGCCTGGAACAGATTTATCTACTCTAATACAAACACATTTTACTAGAATTGAACATGTTGCTTCATCAACAAAATGTGAATCATGTGGTAAACACACGGTTCAAGCTAGATCCTTAAAATTACAGCAGCTTTCGTCACATGTGTTGATTTGTTTAAATGTTTTTAAATATTCTCGAGTTAATCAAACATGTTCAAAAATTATGCATCGTGTCCATATACCAGAACGCTTATCAGTTACAGTATCATCTTCAAACACAGAAACCTATACATACAACGATATCTCTGCAACAAATGATTCTGCTAAATCTAAATTCACTTCCAGAACTTATAGTCTACAAGCAATGATTTTGCATAGTGGCTTATCGGTTAGTTGTGGTCACTACACTTGTGTAGCTAAAGTTGGTATGCAGTGGATATTGTTTGATGATGATAATGCTGATTATACAACATTAGAAGACATTTACTCTGAATCCTTGAACACGCCTTATCTCTTACTGTACAGTCAAACTTAGACATAGAGTTCTCATCTCTATTTCTATCATTCATTTTTATCTTCAGTTCAAAATGAATATGTACTTCATTATGTTCTTAAAGATTTTCCTAGCAATTTTTTTTACCGAATGCTTTAATTCCACATGTAACTTTAGTTTCTAATTTCACTGTAGATTCTGTTTTTCAAAATTCATCTAGTTATTCAGTAAATCAAATGATGAAGATAGTGTTTTATTGTTCACAGTATCTCAAATTGTACAGTTAATTTCAGGAATTGTTGAGAAATTAAAATCTCATTGTACTTTGCTTTTAATGCTGTTCATCTCAGAGTTGGGTGTGTACATATGAGGGTGGTTGAGTCTAATAGAAGTAAGATATTTAACTGTAGTTTATATAAAATAACATTAAAAACCACTTTCCAGATAAAGACGTTAATTGTAACATATCTGCGTCAAACTAACACATCATGTTGGCAGGCCTAGAGTGTTTATTATATTAGGCTTTTCGTTGAAGAGACTTCTATCATTGAAGAATCTGTGAGTGTCTACTGAAGATCGATTTCCCATTGGTTACAAACATTCCGCCTGTCAACGCTTCAAAGAAGTTAATATTTTTTGTTGTCCTCTACCCGTACTATTTAAAAATGACTAATAGCCTGAGGTTTTTTTTAAAACAAATATTCATTCCGCATAAACTTTTTCCTTTAATTTCAAACTGTTTCAACACACATTTAGGCCTATAAGCACTTACTCTTGTTTCGTTTGATTGTCCTGTTCTCATGACTGAAACTACTTTTCTGTATTTTACTTAGATTTAATTATCTTGTAAGAATATCCATTCAAAACCTAGAAATTCCGAACAAGTGTTTTTCCACAATATGGTGCGTCCTGTAATTTAATGACATTTATGTAATATACACTCGTGGACAATTTTCTGATTCCCATTATTTTCGAAAGGACTGTTGTGATTTAGTTAGTTGTGAAATAAACTTTGTTAAGTTATTGATACGACAGTACAACTTACAACAGAATATCAAGCGAGCACGAGTTTGTAAATTCTCAAATTTGATTTTCTGTTTTGGGCTAGTTAGGTTGTAGTGCTTAAATCTCTCACGTTACGATGTTGAGGTTTTCAAGCTCAGCTCAATTATTATGCGATAATCTTACAAATTCTTTGTGATTATTCCACTACTATACGCTTTTCTTTACATCCACGACCGACTTCTTGTAGGTTTTAGATGTTCCTGTTGACTGCCTCCATTACACCAGTTTACATTCCAAAATAGTGTACGCGGTGTCGAGTCACTAGTGGCCACATTGCGACTCTTAGGAATTATTTATGGGTTATTAATGCATATAATATTGGATGATTATTAAGTGACAAGACTATGTATACATATCCCTAGGCTGCATATGCTGGTGGACGCGTCATTGGTTTGGCACGGCTGAAGTCGCATAAGTCGACACTGTGATTGGTGATCTAGTTATGAGGTATATTGACAGGCCATAAGTACATAACAATTTCACTTCCAAATCCCAACTTAGCACTTCCCTTGTGATACAGTTTAATGACTTCCTCAGCGTATGTCATATCCACCCCCAGTATCTTTTCTTAATTTCCTCTTTAACCAGAATACCTGTGCTTTTTTTATTATAGTTCAAGCTCTCCAAGTTTCAGCTCCG
This sequence comes from Schistosoma haematobium, assembly GCF_000699445.3. NCBI lineage: Eukaryota > Metazoa > Platyhelminthes > Trematoda > Strigeidida > Schistosomatidae > Schistosoma > Schistosoma haematobium. The sequence continues at coordinate 9,038,582 of NC_067198.1, forward strand.
TACAGTGGGACTGTCTCGAATTTCGTATTGAAGATCCTGACTTTGATGTTGGTTGACAAATTTTCGGTTCCATATATCCTTCGACTGTAGGAATGTTATCTTTGCTTTGTAGAATAGAAGAGTTATGTCATCTATGAAATACAAATCTCCTTTCTTTGATATCTTGATGAGGTTTCCATCTTTCCGGTTTGTCGGCGCTTGTCCTTCTTCCTGAACCTTCCTGAATAGAACGTGGGACATGTTTGCAGTTACATCTGTATTTGACTTCAATGCTTCAGCCGGTATATTGTCAGGTCCTGCTGCTCTCCCAATCTTGATTTGTCCGATGGCCGTGCTAATTTCTTTGATCATTAGTGGAGCGACAGCTATAGTAAGGTCTGTGTGTGCTGTTTCGATGTGTGGTGGGCTCAGTTGAGCTGGTATATTCGAGAGTTCTTCGACGTATTCTGCCTACCTCTTCTGCTGTTCTTGAGTCTCAGTGATTGGTTTGTCCTTAACCGGTCTTTCTGGCTTACTATATTGCCCTGATAATTTATTGTCATATTGTGCTGACATTGTTTCCTAACCACATGTTATTTGAAGCCGTGCATATAATTACTGAGAAGATTCAAATTCAACATGTTTTACTAGAAGGTTAACAACAGTCAGTCGAAATAGAATTACTCAGCCATGTAGGCGTGGTCACTTTATATAATCTATCGCATCTTGAATTGAATATATAACTAACCACTCAACTCAAATTTGTTCTTCTGAAGTGCTAAGCTTCATATTTCTTAGTTGGTGTAGGCTATGACGTGACTTCCGCGTAAGATCTTATAGGTTAGATAGTCTCATTATGAGAAATCTACAATTCAGGGATTTCGTTTATTGTTATAGTACTAAAGGTAAATGTAATAATACCGAAATAGACCAATATTCCAGTCGCTAGAAAAGGAATGACTGTGTAATAACTATGTAGTTATTACGTAAAGCATAGAAAAGATCAGTTATAACTGCGTAGTAATAAGTATAGATTTTTGTAACAATGACATTTATATAGCGTATCGTTTTATTTGTGATCAGTGGGTTTCTTAGGCAAATTGATGTATTGAAGTCTAAGCGGTTGACTTATATCAGATAGTTAATTTGAGCTATTCTACTTCTAGGAAGAATGTAACTGTATCAAACTTCTGTTTGATATAACTTTATATTTTTCTTTATCTCCCCTAAGTATCTGATTTTACTAAAGATTTAAAACTAGTGACATTAACGTGATTCTTTAGTACAATTGTACCCACATTACATGACCCATTCGACTTTCTAATGAAGTGTGATTTGCACTATATTTTGATTATGTGAATTAGTTTTCAGGCAAACCAGTGGTTAACTTCTTAATAAACTTGTGTTTGTTGGGAGAAAACAATTATCCAAAAATGCATATTAACCCAACACACATAAAATTCACTTCAACGAGCGTTTGTTAATGAGGTGTGGATGAGGAAAATAATGTTTGGTTGCTTGTCTAGTCAGACTAGTAGTTAATCTGACAGGTATTAGATGAAGTATACGTCTTCCCAACCTTATTATATCGTGATTGCTATCGGTTGTTAATGTGTAAATGTACCTACGTTCTAGTCAGACCAGTCACGTGCTCTTGATCTGAATTGTATTGAAGTCCTGTATAATAGACACTGAGACGGTATGTCGTGTAGATATTCGTCCAAGGTAAATTAAGTTTCATTTGTGTAAGGGGGTTAACCAAGAATTACTTTACTTATTTACAAGTAATCCTTGATTATTCCTCATATTTGTGCATATGTCCATTCCAAAATCTCTTATCAAATTTGCATTCACATTTTATTTTTTGATATATTTGTAAATTAGTTCATCACATAGTGTCCTCATTGGTCGTTTGGTCTGTTCTTAACTGTAATAAACAGTAGTTATGTGAATGTGTCGTGGTATTGGTCACTAACCACATGATTTTCGAAGGCAAACATATAATCACTGAGAAGATTGTTGTTCATTATGTGACTTGAGGCAGGTTGGTGACAGTGAACGCGGTAAGACTTATTAAAGATGGTGTCAGTGGTTGTAACATGTGTGGGTTCTAAATGAACATCAGTATAAAGAAATAATATATTTCGCTCACAAATAGTCAACTCTAAGCTACTTATATCAACATTAAGTGGAAATTGCTAGTGTTGGTAGTTAACCTCTGCACCAAATGAGAGGTACTGCTACAGGAGGGGATAGTAGGCAACAAGTCTATTCCTTCGTCCCAATCAGCTAATTTCTACACAGAATCATTCATCGTCTTGAAAGTAAATGTCTTGAAGCTTTTACAGACTCCTCGTGTACGTCAAATCTTTCTACATACATGGCAACGCCATTAGCAAAGCTGGAGTTACTACAAAAATGCAGATTACAATATTACGTGCAGAACATAATACCTGAAGATAAGCTGGAAATAATTTCCGAATTATTCACTTATCTGAATGAATTGAAACCGTTCCTGTTAGACGTCTTAGTTTTCTGTAGTTTGATAGACTTAATAATGATACATCAAGTTGGTTCGTATTAGGATCACGAAAATCGAAATTGACATCTTTATAAATAAACCAGAAGAACTTAGTCATATGAAAGTGAAGGGGGGACTTTCTATAGGTTTCCTCTCCGCTTTTTAATGATCTTTACTAATAAATATGCTCTTAGGAAGTTGGATATGCAGAAGCAAGTACGAGCTCGTGTTTGATGCTGTATTATGGAATCTCTGAAAGTCTAATTTGAGGCACAATCTGATTTTCTTAATTTCCTGCGTCCCTGTGTAAAGTGTAGGTGAAAAAACCTAAACTCTAATAACTTATGGGAACCTCGAGGTCAAATCTGGATTTGTAATATTAAACGCAATGTCAACAATCTCAATAATTAGAGGACTTTGATATAGCACAAACACAAACTCCAAGTTGAAGTATGTGGTATGAAATTTTGTTTTGCTAGCTTAAAATCAGCATAAAATATTTAACCGTATAGAAAATGTATGAGTTATTCACCAAAATCTACATGACAGGTTGTCAACATTTTGCCCAAACCAAGCGTTTGTGCTGTAGACTTAGCTGTCCGAATCAGCCGCTCTATTCCTAATGTACCGCTGCTAACTCTACACGTCATAGGAGAGCCAATCTAACGCCGCTGACCTAAGACAATGTAGCGGTAAATAAATCCCCAAAATAAATAGCATTAAGTTTTCGACATTGGATGCTGACCATATGTTTTAGTGGACTCATCTAGCTGAAGGCGCTCGGTCAGGCATCCGCACCAGATCACGTGTGGTAACGCCGTGCTCAACATCAACCGCAATCGCTAGCCAGATTAGATCAGAGAATTCCGATATATTGGTCATCGCCAAATATACTCTTCCGATCTCCTCGACTCTGTCTTTTGATTTCTCTTGGTGGGAACGAAATATATTAGAAGGTGTTACTGGTAGAAGCGTTGTCAAACACTGAATACCTGTGACATCATCATTGGTGAACCCAACGTGATCTGGTACACCTAATTGCAACTGTGAGTCTGTTCTTTTTTGGGATTTTTATATATCATTGCCTTATTTTTTTACTTTTTTTAAACATTGTGATTTTTTTTTCGTGTTTTTTCTTGGATATATATATATTTTCCCCTCGTTCATTATCGTACTTCATACTTCATCATGACTGAACAGACACCTAAAGTACTCAAGCTTAAGACTTTGTCCCCACCTTCGTTTCAACTGATGCCTTTCTGGCCCGACAACATCGAAGCCTGGTTTTGCTACGCAGAAGCCGACTTCTCCGAGCACGGCGTGATCGACACACGTGCACAATTCCTCGCAGTAGTCAAGGCACTACCGCGCGAATTCAACAGGTACGTAACACCTAGTATGTTTACTAGTGATGTTTCCGATCCTTACGAAATCTTAAAACGCTCGATTCTTAAACGAGGAGATCTAACCGATCGACAAAGGTTAGATCAACTCTTCAATAACATCGACCTGCAACACGGTTCTGCGACGGACATGTTGCAACGGATGAGAGAGGTTATAGGCCTAAGAACTTTCGACGAAGGTCTATTCAAACAACTCTTCTTGTCAAAACTTCCCCAACAGGTGCAAGCAGTTCTGGTCTCGTTCCAGAACAACGGCTTAGACGAGCTAGCTGCATCTGCCGACCGCATTCTAGAAATTACGAAGTCTTCTACTACCGAGGTATTTTCAGTCAAAGAAAAGCCTCACACGACTCAGAATGATATAACCGACTTATGTCACACACTCACGCGTTATCTTAGTCTTCGTACCGACCGTAAGAGATCGCGCACACCACGTAGAAGCATTTCTCGTAAGCGATCTGTCTCTAGACCACGAGAGACAGATAACCCCGACTGGTGCTGGTATCATAACCAGTATGGAAAGCTTTCCAGAAATTGCAGAAAACCCTGCAATTTTCCCAACACGAAACCGACTGATTCGAAAAACAATTCGGGAAACTTCCAAGCCGGCACGCGTTAACGGCAACCGTAGCCGGCGAACAAAGCCGTCTGTTATTCGTCACAGATGTGACAACGAGAGTTCGCTACCTCGTCGACACTGGCGCAGAAGTTAGCGTTCTCCCAGCAAATCCTAACGACCGACTACACGAATCGACCCTAAACTTACAGGCGGCAAACGGAAAACCGATCGCTACATATGGCAAAAGGTACGTTTACCTTAACGTGGGTTTACGCAAACCCATACACTGGATTTTCGTTGTTGCAGATGTTTCTATACCAATCATTGGTATGGACCTTCTACAACACCACAATCTGATCATCGATACGCGCAAACGGAGGCTAGTAGACGGGAACACTAATTTGTCCGTTTGCGTAACTTCTTTTACTGGTTGTAGAGTATCCCCAGTCACAGTTAAACATATGATAGACCCACTCTATCAACCACTACTCGATAAGTACCCTGGGATACAACAAACTCAACCGAGACTACCGTGTGTAACCAGCAACGTTACACATCACATCACGACTACAGGACCACCTGTATTCTCTAAAGCACGACGACTAGCTCCTGAAAAGCTAAGGTTAGCGAAAAACGAATTCGATCACATGATGGACTTAGGAATCATACGACCGTCAAGTAGCCCATATGCATCTCCGTTGCACATGGTCCCTAAAAAGGACAGCAACGATTGGCGTCCAACTGGTGACTATCGGCGATTGAACGCGAAAACCATTCCCGATCGTTACCCGTTGCCTCACATTCACGATTTGACAGCTACCTTGAAAGGTACAACTGTCTTTTCGAAAATCGACTTGGTTAAAGCGTATAACCAAATCCCTATGGCTACTGACGACATACCGAAAACAGCTATCATAACTCCTTTCGGACTCTATGAATTTTTGCGAATGCCTTTCGGTCTAAGGAATGCTGCTCAAACATTCCAAAGATTCATAGACGACGTTTTTCGAGGTCTCAACTTAGTACACGCGTATGTTGATGACTGTCTAATCGCAAGTCCGGACAGAGAAACACATCTCAAGCATCTGGATCTTGTTTTCGAACGACTTCAAAAACATGGCATTACTGTAAACGTTCAGAAATGCCAATTCGGAACCGACTCATTAGACTTTCTGGGACACACTATCGATGCTCAAGGCATTCGACCTCTTAGGACCAAAGTGGCGGCCATTCTGGATTACCCAGAACCGACCACCGTCAAGCAATTACGCACGTTCAACGGCCTCGTAAGTTTCTATAGACGTTTCATACCCAAATGCGCATTACTTATGAAACCTCTGACCGACCAACTTCGTGGAAATGCGAAATCCATTAATTTGGACGACACCGCACGAAAAGCATTCTCCACAGTTAAGGAACTGATTGCTAAAGCAACAATGCTCGCACATCAGGACACCCGAGCACCCATTAGCATCGCAGTAGACGCATCCGACTCAGCAATCGGAGGAGTCTTACAACAATGGGTTAACAACTCCTGGCAACCCTTGGCATTTTTCTCTAGAAGGTTGCTAGACACCGAATCGAGGTACAGCACATTCGGTAGGGAACTCCTAGCTATGTATTGTGCTGTACGGCATTTCCAACACTACATCGAAGGTCGTGAATTCACTCTTTTCACGGACCATAAACCGCTCACTTTCTCGTTAAGCTCTCCTTCTGACAAGTACTCTCCCCGTGAGTCTCGACAACTGGACTACATTTCGCAGTTTACTTCAGATATTCAACACATCTCTGGAGCAAACAATGTAGTTGCAGACGCTTTATCTCGTATAACTTCCTTGAACAGTTTCCAAGGAATCGACCTTCTTAAACTCGCCGAGCTTCAAAAAGAAGACAGTGATCTTCAGCACGAGTTATCGTCTACAACCCTTAAACTACGCATCAAACAGATGGGAACAGGTAAAGAAACCTTACTTTGTGACACATCTACAGGTAGGGATCGCCCAATCGTGCCGAAACATTATCGACGCAATGTCTTCAACACATTGCACAAACTTTCGCATCCAGGTGTTCGTGCAACCATCAAGCTTATAGCAGAAAGGTTTTGCTGGCCTGGAATGAATAAAGACGTGAGGGAGTGGGCACGCTCCTGTGTAAGCTGCCAAAAATCTAAGGTTATCAGACACAATAAATGTCCCTTAGGCTCGTTTAAAACTCCCGATGCCCGTTTCGACCATGTTCATCTGGATTTGGTAGGACCTTTACCAGATTCAAATGGATACTCTTATCTCTTAACCTGCGTTGACCGTTTCACTCGATGGCCAGAAGCAGTACCTATTAAGGACATCACTGCTGAAACAGTGGCCCGCACCTTCGTCGAACGATGGGTAGCAAACTTCGGTTGCCCTTCAACCATCACTACAGACCGCGGACGTCAGTTTGAATCTGATCTTTTCCGTCGTCTGACCACACTTTTAGGAATCACTCGCTTCCGAACGACCGCCTACCATCCACAAGCAAACGGGTTGGTAGAACGCTTTCACCGACAACTGAAAGCTTCGCTATCAGCTGCAAACGTTTCACAATGGACCGACGCTCTTCCACTCGTCTTACTAGGTATCCGCAATGCAGTGAAAGCTGACATTGGATACACTGCGCTCAACTCGTTTATGGAACGACACTTCGACTTCCAGGAGAATTCGTGGATCCTTCATCCTCTTCAATGAACATGGATCTAACCTCCTACACGAACAGGCTTACAAACGCAATGCGTTCAGTTAAACCTGCTTTCACTCGACCTCAATCAACTGATGTTTTCGTTCAACCTGGCTTACGATATAGTACACACGTTTTCATTCGTCGAGACTCGCATCGACGACCATTCGAATCAGCATACGAAGGACCCTTCAAAGTTCTTCAACGTGAATCTAAGTACTATATAGTCGATAAGAACGGAACAAACGATAGCATCAGCATCGATCGCTTAAAAGCAGCGTATTTAGAAGGAAATCCTATCCACGTGGATTTTCCTTCGGTACAATCGAACGACACGACTCCGACACTTACAATACCTCATCCGACAACCAACACACACGATGATACTTCGACAGTATCCGAAAATAAACTTAAAACGACGCGTTCTGGAAGAAGGGTGAGATTTCCAGAACATTTAAACGACTATTGCACGTAAGGCATTTCTCGACATTTTATATTATTTTTAAAAAAAAAAACAATTTTAATATGCTTATATATTTTTTATTTCTATTTAAAAAAAACAAAACAAAAAAAACAATTTTTTTAATGCTATTACGTGTTCATGAGTTTATTTTCCATTTTTTCGCCGACATTGTGTTTTTACGCACATACGAGTGTATTTCGACATGCACTTACATTTTCTTTTTTCTTTTCCAGGACGGCTGGAAAAGAACGATGACGTTTATGAGGATCCGAAATTTTCATTGTACATTTTCTTTTTTACTATGTTGTACCTCCGTCCCATATAGTAAGGAAAGACGACCAGACGCTGCTAAATTTAGTAAGCTATCAGAAGAGTGTTTACCAACGACAAACTCGTTGGGTTTAAACTTCTGGCTGGCCACGTCTTAGGGTCGTCACTGCCCCACTAGGGGGGGAGTGATCTGTAGCGGTAAATAAATCCCCAAAATAAATAGCATTAAGTTTTCGACATTGGATGCTGACCATATGTTTTAGTGGACTCATCTAGCTGAAGGCGCTCGGTCAGGCATCCGCACCAGATCACGTGTGGTAACGCCGTGCTCAACATCAACCGCAATCGCTAGCCAGATTAGATCAGAGAATTCCGATATATTGGTCATCGCCAAATATACTCTTCCGATCTCCTCGACTCTGTCTTTTGATTTCTCTTGGTGGGAACGAAATATATTAGAAGGTGTTACTGGTAGAAGCGTTGTCAAACACTGAATACCTGTGACATCATCAACAATTTCAAGATCTCGGAGAATTTTTAGGAATATTTTTAGCACCAAGCATAGTACAGATAATCGAAACGGTTGCAGCTCATACTGTGGAGATTGACGCATACTGTCATGATAAAGGAGAGACAGTCATGTTCCTCAACACTGATTCAGAACCTTCCAACTGAATTGCAATCGAAATTCATTATAAACTATATCACACAAACGGAAAACTCCTAGGTTTATTTATCCCAGAGTTTTAGTGATAACTGGCAAAACCAGAGCGAGTTTTTGGAAGAAGGCTCGAACTAATCTGATATCATGGTAGAAGTTCGACTCTGTTCAGACGTGATTGTTTGAAATCCACGACGTTCATATTCAAACATATTGTGGAGAACGACCAAGTCTTCACAGATCATCACCACCTCAGTAACTCAACAGATCACTGACTTCTCGTACCAACTATTCTATGAGGAATCTTCTTCCAGGAGACACAACTTAGGTCTCATAAGTAAACTGTATTAGTCGAATATCAATTTACATAAAATCCTATAAACTCTTCTCCACTCGCAGCAACATAATGCAATGAAGTTACTTCTACTATCTATGATGATTAGCAGTATTTGAATTATAGTATGAACTAAGAATCCCAGAAATAACGTATTAGGATCAAGAAGTACTAGATAAGCACAAAACAATGTACTGTATTTGGAATTCAAAATCAAGCATTGAACAAGTACGAAGGAATCATTAGTTTACTCAAACACCACACTATCCCTCTGTAGATGTTACGCCTTGTTATCCAAAATTCAATATCATCTCCCTTCAACTTTTTATAGAGCATAAATAGGGTATTCCGACTTTTGACAGCTCAGATACTAACATTGACTTTGTTGTGAAGTATCTCTTTCCTATTCAGAAAAGGTTTGAAGCATTCACCGTAAAACTATCCCTAGTCTTCAAAAAAACAGTGTCATCTTACAAACTACATCGTTTTCTTTAGCTGCATTGGACCCTAACCACACGACCCTTGAAGCCGAGCACATACTAACTGAAAAGACTTATATTCAACAATTGGCACGAAGAGAAATTTAACTATGGAGAACGCGTTAAATGTATGTCTGTTGCATTCTCGAGATGTCTGCTCAATAATATACAAGAGAAAACTGGTCTCGATCCAGGTCAAGGCCTTGACACCGTAAGCTAACCGGTTCAAACATGGGGTTAGAAATGTGTGAGTCCAAGTTTAGAGTAACGAACTTGAGCAGAGAAAAATAAAACTATTATAACACCTCAGTAATTGACAAGCTTGTAAAAGGGTAGACGAGACGACTGGGACGCCACATCATTTATTCTCGATTCAAATTAATGTAAAAAGATATATAAGTTAGCATATGACAGACATGGTCACACCGCACAAACAATCAAAGAATTTGATTATGTCGAATCTAAGCATCGGTGAAGAAGAATAGAGTACTAATGGTTATATTTAAATTATAGGAGCTTCGGAATAGAAACGAGCATGGCATTGAATCTTACACTGAACAAAAACTTATGGTTTATGGAATAACCAGGAGAATGTACTGGCACTTCATGAGGATCTGACTCGACTCCAAAGTTGGGCAGATGACAATGGACTTATCTTTAACACTTCAAAGTGTGAAGCAGTCCATCTGAGACATGTTGCAGACAACAGCTACAACTTTAGAAACTCCTCTCTAGAAGTATCCCAAGTTGACAAAGATTTAGGAATGCTTGTACCCTGCGATTTGAAGTCTCACGCTAGCCGTGACAAAAATACCTTTCGAGCAGACCTTGCACTGAGAATATTGAAGTGCATTTTAGGCAGGTTTAATGGAAAAACTTTTCTCATAATCTTCAACAGTTTTATTCGTCCCCATTTAGAGTACGGAAACATAGTATTCCCTTCCTCACTCCAAAAGGATAAGTGCATTCTGGATCGTATCCAAAGGCGGGCCACGAAATCAGCTCGGAGACTCAAATTCAAGCCTTATGCAGAGCGTCTTCAATCACTAAACCTTTACCCTATAGATTATAGAGGTGACCTTCTAGTTGCTTACAGTATCCATAGCGCTTCTGGACATCCCCTTAGACTCCTACTTCAGTTTAGCTCCAACACAAACCCAAGAGGCAACACCCAGAAACTGGAGACATAATATGGCAGAACGGACTATAGACACACCATCTTCTCCTTACTAGTAGTCAAATGCTTGGATTCGCTGCCGGCTGAGCTAGTCCAAGCGACATCCCAGGAGTCCTTTAAGTGGAAACTTGACCTATTCCTAAGAACTAAGGGTAACATCTTACTATGATTTACCAATTTCTTTTTTCCTCTATTATGTTTAATATGTGACACCTTAGGTTGATTGGTTAAGAGTTCACCCCTAACAACTAAGCATATGTCAAAACAGTATAGTTCAAGTATTCATTCACCTCCTTATTTTGACTAGGTGTTATATTTCCTATAATCCTACATTGAATGTTGAGAGGCTTTGTTTGTGACTGCGAGAAGATCTAAATAAAGATATATTCATTACTTGTCTGGTTTCTCCTATCGATAGCACGAGTGTTACCTAGAGGCATGAAAAGTATACCTAGGTTCCTGCTTGGAGGTATTGTTGACCCACTGCTACTAGACATGGAAGCCCGTTAAGCAATACCTTCTTCTATTCCGTCCTAAACCATTTGAATCATTTGAACGTATGAACAAAACTAGATGTTGGTATTTTGCAAACTATGAATTAAGTGAAATAATTCTAAACATGACATCCGTGATTTGTTATGTCGCATTTACTTCTCTATATATATAAGCTTCACTTTTCCTCTTTCGAAATACGACAGCTACCGATTTATAGAGTAACCAGACTACGTCAAACCCATCAGAATGTTTTCACGAAGAAAAGTTTACTGATGACGAACTTTATTTCAATAGTATGTTGAACCCGTTTACAGATACTTGGCCTAATGCCTTTCAAATTGAACAGAGATCAGTGTTACCTGTCAACAGTTAGTGACCTTTACATACCCAATTATCTTCCATATAGTTTGTCTCACAACTCATAATTTTCATCCTTACTATCACTATTACAGTTATTCTCGGGAATACGTCCCACGCAAAACACCAAATATCACCGCCACGCTATAATATTCAACTTATTTCATGTATTTATATCCATTTTTACTTTTCTCCACACATTTTTATTCAACTTTTATCACTCCCATTGAAAGCTCATCATAATAGTTGGAAGCTCGAGAAACTCTTTTGTCATTAGGTGGATGTAGTCATTCATACTTTAGACATTCGAACCATCATGGTGGCAAGTGTTGTAGTTCATTAGTGGCTCAAAGCCAGAAAACTGTTCTTACGTCAGGAACTGAATGTATAAAAACGCTTTCAATTGGCAGTGGCTTGACATAAAGACATTAGATCTTAATTTATTATCATCTCATTCCATTACTCTTCGTTAAAACCTAAAGCTGAGATCTATGTAGTTACAAGACAACTACTAATCCATCAACATTACTGTTCTAGCAGCAAATAAATCCCCAAAAACAAGAGTTCTGTAAGTCTTAAACACTGATGCTGACCTTATTGGTTCTAATGGATACACCTAGCTTCAGGCGCCCAGTTACGCATCCACACCAGATCACGATTGTGTACACCGTGCTACACATCTCCTGCAAACGCTGACCAAAATAGATTAGTCAAGTCTCGATACATCGACAGCCTATCAAATATATCTTCGAACCTAATACAAGAGACATTTTGGATGGATGTGATTGTCTAAGCTTTCCCAACAGGTGCAGGTAGCCCTAAACAAATCGGATTGCACTTAAATCAGATACCTTCTATATCAATTATTCTATATTTGTCAGTTACCGAATTTCATTATTTGAACAACTGTCACTGAACACAAAGTTACAGTAAATAGATTACTACAAGAACAGTCCATTAAAAATCAAATAACTAACTGAATGCAGAGTAAATTAATGCGACTGAAATTCATTGAACAGAACTCGCTAAGCTAAAACCTCAGTAAATTAATACATAAATTTCAAAATCACTTTTCTTCCCTATACGTTGTATTCGATTTCACATCCACAATAATTCTTCAAACTTCCTATTATTCTTCGTATTGTCTTTTAGGTAATTTATCTAGTGGTGAACACTTGCGTGTTTTGATTAAAAGAAGCATTCTATCGGGTGATTGGATTAGTCAATGGCTAATCCTCATGAGTTGGAGGAAGATGCAGATTGGTACCTTCATATACTCTTCCGATTGGGCGATCGGAGGGGTCTTATAAAAATGAGTAAACAACACAACGAGATAGATGCAAGACACTGAGCCGAGGTACAGCATAATCGGCAGGAGACTCCTAGCCATGTATTGTCATTTTTCTATGCTTTCGACACTCTGCGGAAGGCGGCGAGTTCATTCTTTTAACCGACAACAAACCTCTAACCCCCTCCCCTAGGTCGTCTTACCCCGAGATTCATGTCAACTAAACTACATTTTACAGTCTGCTCCAGATATATAGCACACTTCTAGGACAAACACCGTAGTGGCAGACGCTTTGTCCCATATAACCTCTTTGGATAGTTTCTAAGGAATCGAATCAGGGTCACTTACTACTGATAATTATATATAGTATGCTTTTTATCGTTTATATAATTTTTTTCAAAATGTAAGAACCAACAGATCGTGTTCTGATAAACCTTTGTACTTGTTTAACGAAATGACAAATTCTTATCATTTTAAAGTTATGTAATGAATTTTGTTTTTTAATAACTTACTACAGCGATAAACGAAGACTAAGTTTCGTAATTACAACTTGTGTCCGAACTTGTCAGGTTAGCCATAGTGACCAATCAATTCTCGGACGAAGTTTCTCGGCATGGCTTTCACATGTTTACATTATAGCTTATGTCAGTTCGTGAATAACATTCTCATCTATATTCGTATCCTCGGTTTCTTAATGTGGGTTTGTAGAATTATGTGTTACGTCCAAGTTTTGCTCGTCCTAGTTATTGAAGTACGGACTACCGATCTACTTGCAAATTACGAACCCAAATTAACAACAGAACCAAGCTCCAATTTAGATACCAAATTTATTCGTAATTCACAAATAATCGACAAAATGGCGTTCCAACAACAATAATTATAACAATTACAAAATAAACCTTCAATTTTGTAGGATCCCGGAGCAAAACTCCCAAATACCAAACCAAAGACAAAGAGAGCACCAAAATACCAAACCAAAATGTCCGAAAATAATGATATAAACAAACAAGTTCAAAAGTTAAGTAAAACAATTACATCCAAAATCACAGTAAATTATTAATGTACAACAAAAGGTTTTAATCCGCCAAATGTCTTCAGTTCTCCCGTAACACTCCCGACCAAATGAACCTTGGTTCTTTTCACAGACAACAAGAATCCAAGTATATGCATCACAAACAATCAATAACAAACACTCAGTATACCAACAAACTCGTGATCCCTAGGACTTACACCAGTAGGCCTAGGGACCCGAGTAGCTACCTACCATCTACGGCTTCAAGAAGACACAGTTTTCTAATATCTCTCACTAGGATCCCCTTTCTTGTTCTTAGTTCTACCTGCCCCACTAATCTATCCTTACTTGGTAACACTCTCTGCACTAGACCTAAGGGCCATTTGTTTTTCTCGGAGAACTCGGAACATATCATTACTAAGTCACCCTCTCGTATGTTCCTCTCTAGTTGGGTCCACTTGTATCTACACTGCAACAGCAAAACATATTCCTTAGACCAACGTCTCCAAAATACTTGTGCCAGGTAATTCGCTTGCTTCCATCTCTTAGAATACCTGTTATTAGATATAACGTTAGTGAGTTCTGCGACGTTCTCTCTCAATAGTAATAGTTTTGCTGGAGTTATTTCATCGAGATCATTCGAGTCGTCTGTAACAGGAACCAAAGTTCGATTGTTAATTATACGCTCACCCTCTATCATGAAAGTTTCAAGGCATTCATCTGTCAAATATTGTTCCTTTACGAGAGCACCCAATACTCTACGTACAGAGCGGATCATGCGCTCCCATACTCCTCCCCAATGACTAGCAGCCGGAGGATTGAAATGCCAGTCAGTCCCTTTCTTGGCAAATCAGAGTGTATACGCTCCTGCACCCAATCCTGAAGACATTTTCTTAGCTCACGTTCAGCCCCCACCAGATTTGATCCATTATCACTGTATATCTCTTTTGGATAGCCTCTCCTGTTTATAAACCTCATCAATGCCATGATAAATGAGTCTGTGGTAAAACTATATGCAACTTCCAGATGCACAGCTCTCAACCTTAAACATGTGAATACACAACCATGTCTCTTCTCGGTACGTCTACCATGTTTAACCATAATGGGTCCAAAATAATCTACACCAACTGATAAAAATGGATAGTCACCATCTTCTATTCTGCTTGGAGGTAGTGGTGCCATCAGTTGTTGGATGGGGCAGGCGTTCCTCCTTTTACAATAAGAACAATCCTTTATCACCCTCCTCATGGCCACACCACCCCTCAGCACCCAAAATTTTTCTCGGACTGTTGCCATTACCTGTGTGGCTCCAACATGCCCTTCCAAAATATGATAATACTGTAGAATCAAATTTGTAATTCTATGCTTTGATGGTAATATTATAGGATGCTTTCTCGACTCGGGCTAGGAACTAATTTGAAGTCGGCCACCGACACATAATAATCCGTTCATCATCATTGGATTTAAAGTTCGTAACGGTGAGTTTGTTATCTTCACCTTGCTAATGGTATCAGACGATAACATTTCAATCTCTTTCCGAAATACTATGCGTTGGACATATCGAATTAAATATAAACAAGTGAAATTTAACTCATAAACTCTAAGCATACCCACCTGTAGAGACAGATCAGTTCTACCAAAAAGCATTACCAATAAATATCGCTTAAATCGGGCTTACCACGCAGCAGCCTTAAGTAATCTAGTCCAATCTGAATAATAATTAATAAGTAGATCAACAGTGGATTCTTCAGCCATTACATGCGCCGACATTGCCTTCTTTATTTCCAAGAGATGGGGGTCAGGACCTTGTACATCAGCGGCAGGCCAACACTCCTTCGGCTTCTTGAGAAAACTTGGATCCTCCTCCTATACCTTGACATCATCGATGTCAAACTTGACCCCTCTGGATGCAAAGTCTGCTATGTTTTCTTTAGAAGGTACGAATCTCCATTGGCCCACCTTGGTAAGACTGTGAATAGTCGAAATCCGATTTGCTATGAATGTTTTAAACTGGCTTTTCTCATTTCTAATATAGTGTAAGACAATCATGGAATCCGTCCAAAAATTAACCTCTGTAAACTTAATATCTAATTCTGACTGCAGCTGGGATCCCATGCGAGCTGCCAAAACTGCTGCCGTAAGTTCCAAGCGCGGTATAGTTTTGACCTTCAAGGGGGCTACTCTTGCCCTAGCCGTAACAAGACGAGAACATATTTCAGTGTCAGAAATGTAAGAGCGGATGTATGCCACTGCACCATATCCAATTTCGGAGGCATCACTGAAAATGTGAAGTTCCAGGGGCGAGCGATCTGATTGCAGAAACAATACACAACGTGGAAAACTAACGTTCTCAACCTTCTGAAATCACTTAAAATCTCTAACCAACGTTTGCTTTCCTCATTTGGAATCTCTTCGTCCCATCCTAGTCCCAATTTACCTAAATGTTGAAGTAACTGCTTCATGGGAAGTATAAACGGTGTTACCAATCCCAGAGGATCGTAAAGTGAGGCTACATTTGACAATATACCTCGCCTAGTGATAGGGCGTTTCGGTATGTTAACTTTAAATTCAAACGAATCAACCATAGTATTCCAAAATAATCCCAACGTGCGTTCCGAAGGAAGTATTTCATAGTCAATCTCTCTTACGGCTTCTGCTCTCTCTTCTGGATGAACTGATTCGAGAACCTGCAAACACTTACTTATCCACTTCGTAAGTCTGAACCCATCTTTTTTCAGAAGCAAACTAAGGGCTTTTGCCAGTCCAGTTGCATCCTGTACATTATCAATGAAGGCTAAATAGTCGTCGACATAGAAACTCTTATGTACGACTTCCTGGATATCTTCATTAAATTCCTTACCGAATATATCTACCGTCTTCTTAAGAGCGAAATTAGCGCAAAAGGAGAAGGACACGGCTCCAAACGGATGAACTGTTAAACAATATTCCTTAGCCGTTCGTCTTATATCACCGTCTTCCCACCACTATAGACGAAACGCTCCCCTATCTTTTCTCGGGATCTTTACTTGAAGAAACATCTCTTCGATATCAGCAGCTAATGCTACGTTACCTAATCTGAATCGTAGAAGTACACCAATTAAACTATTTAGTATTTGGTCCTCTCAAGCGTTTGTCATTAAGAGAACAACCTTGATAGACAGCCGCACAATCAAAAACAATTCTCAATTTTCCAGGCTTTTTAGGGTTGATAACAGGATGATGAGGAATATACCAACAAACAGCATCATGGTCAAATCCCTCTGCACTAGCTTCAATGATGTAGCTCTTACTTGAATGTTTATTCATCACAACTTGATATTTCTCCAAAAGAATGTTATCTTTCATAAACCTCTTCCTTAAACATTCTAGTCTGCGTTCAGCTAGTTCCAAATTATTCGGTAGTCTTGGCTTATCATACTTCCATGGTAGACCAACTTGGAAATGACCACCCTCCAATCTAAACGAACTGCTAACTATTTCTAGAGCTTTTTTATTTTCGACAGAATATCCATTACGAAATGTATCTGTATCCTCGAACTCATGATTATATAATCTTTCTAAATCTCGCAAAATATCATTAGTGGAACAATGACACCACTTAACTTGATGTAGAGACCTTGATACTTCCTTAGGACCTATAATCATCCAACCGAGATGAGTACGTACAGCAAACGGATGCTTCCTGTCCCTCAGACGTTGTTCCAGGACCCAGTGTGCATCCGGAGCATCACACCCAATCAATATTCCTACAAAATTACTTTGCAACCTCGGAAGGGTTATGTCCTTTAAATGTTCCCACCGTTTCAGTTGGAGTTCGGTTAAAGGTGCTGCATGATCGATCGGAATTTTCTTGGTCGTGTAAACTTTGTTGATCCTTATAGAACCCCGTTCATCTAATGAAAATACCTCTAAATTTACCTCCAAACAATCACAATTGGTAGTTCCGTTCACAGTCGCCACCCTTATCGAAGTCTCTTTACCTTTGATACCCAACTGATTAATTAATTCTTCACATACAAGAGAAGTGTCCGAACCACTATCTAGAAGTGCATGTTTCCAAACATCCTTTGGGACCGTATAGTCTGACTGGAACGATCCCCAAACAAACCTTTGAGGAGTTCCAATCCTTAGCTAGGTTCACCACATGGTCATCAATAATATCAATATGCAATAATGAATTATGCCTAACCTTGGAATTCTCAACGTCGCACTTGAAGCCTGAGTTGCATGTCATAGCTATGTGACCTTTCCTCAAACATAAGTAACATAGACCACGTTTTCTTACCTCCTGCCTCCTTTCTCTTACATTCATTTTTGCTAGCCTTGGACAGTCTGTCGCCTCATGATCACCTACGCAGATTTCACAACGTGATACCTTGACCGAGTTATTTGGGTCTCGTCTAATTGCATGAAAGCGTGATCCCCTATCAGCTTGGCCTTCAGAATTCCTTTTACCGAGCCTTGAGTTACACTGTACTAATCTACCATAACGGGTTCGGGCAATTCTGGCCCTCTCTTCTACAAAGACCACAAATTCTTCAAAGCTCGGCTCCTTCTCATGTATCATGATCTTATCGGCGACTTCCACCCACTTATTCTGCAATTCTAGTGTTAGGCATGAAACTATTACCTCCAAATTAGCCGTAGAATTAACGTCAGACATGTGTCCCATTTCCTTCAACGTTATACATACATTACGCAACTTAATCGCAAAGTCAGTTAATAAGTCAGCTGATCCTCCGACAGATTTATGGTTTAATAACTCAATAATTAGTTCTCGTGCAACAAGATGTTCTTTACCAAATAAATCATACAAAATTCGTTTAGCCCTATCACAGCCCAAATGACTGGGCAAAGAAACGCAAGATTCAATTGCTGTTCTGGCCTTTCCTTTGCAATAACATAACAAATATGACAACGGTTGGCCCTTATCTGACAATTTACTCTCTATAAGGCTATTAAACTGACTAATGAAACGGTAATACTGACCCGGTTGCCCATCAAAGTACATCATATCGATCTTAGGTAAAACCATGTTACTAACCATTGTATGTAACGTATCCTTCAGTTCCTCAACCCAATCAATATTTGAGATGTTACATACCTTCTCTGAGTGATTATTACACCCAGTATCACATTCCAAATAATTTCCCACTTGAGCATTTATCCCACATTTATCTACGGGTAATCGTTCATCGTCCTCGATGGCCTTGCATTCTAGTTCAGCGATATCAACCTCTTATTGTAGATCTAACATCTTAAGTTCCCGTTCTAATTCACGTCTCTTCTCTAAATTCCTTCTCCTCAGTAATGCTTTATCTAACTTTAATCTAGAGGTACTAAGCTGACTAGAGGACATACTATTAATACTAACATCACACTTATCATCATTAACATCAGACATACCACAAACAGCTTTAGAAATTTTACCATCCATTTCGTCATTTTCCTTCAGCCTTTTGCTCCGTGTTTCCATCGTATTTGTTAATCCAAATAATCAATAACCAAAACAAATCTGAATTAATCCAAACGAAATCGACCAATAAGACCAGGAATTTGGACCCAAAATACCAGACAAATCCTAGGTATGAACACAGAACCAATAATTGAAGAACTTTTTGTTACGTCCAAGTTTTGCTCGTCCTAGTTATTGAAGTACGGACTACCGATCTACTTGCAAATTACGAACCCAAATTAACAACAGAACCAAGCTCCAATTTAGATACCAAATTTATTCGTAATTCACAAATAATCGACCAAATGGCGTTCCAACAACAATAATTATAACAATTACAAAATAAACCTTCAATTTTGTAGGTTCCCGGAGCAAAACTCCCAAATACCAAACCAAAGACAAAGAGAGCACCAAAATACCAAACCAAAATGTCCGAAAATAATGATATAAACAAACAAGTTCAAAAGTTAAGTAAAACAATTACATCCAAAATCACAGTAAATTATTAATGTACAACAAAAGGTTTTAATCCGCCAAATGTCTTCAGTTCTCCCGTAACATTATGGTCTACTATGATATTAGTACTTCTCTAAAAATAGATCTAATCCTAAAATTGTAGAGTTGTCATGATATAACTGCCTAATCTATAAGACCTTACATGGAAGTCGCACCATCGTCTACACCAACTCGCTGCACTGTGACAATTACCAATACATGATGGAGAGGAAGCTTAGGCTAGAGTTAGGACAATATATTTAATGTGAATAAAAGATACAAGGTAACATTCCCCAGGGACCACGCCGATGAACTCCAATTATTTCAACTCATTGTTCCCGCCTTTTCCGTTGTTAGGTATTTCTCCGCGTTAAAAATATTGAGTATCTATTTTCTGAGTAGTCTCGTATTCAGCTTTGTGGATTGTGTGGTTATGGTTCAATGCCACTACAGGTTCTCGTCATAATTCCCCACTCCAATTCCGAACCCTGTTTTGATCGCAGTTATTTGCTGACATGCTTCATATTCACTTCGGTACCCCGAAAATAATGCCTACAAATTACATTATTGCTCAATAAGCTGAAAGTGTAGATATCGTTGTTAACAAACTATTGCCAATCCCAAATGTTGAATTTTGATGTTTCTTTTGAATGCCTTTTATAGAAACGACTGCAGAAGGCTATAACGCCAGTCATTTGTGACTCATTACAAGCCTGTGTAGTTTTCAGACCTATAATTGTTTTCGAGTTTCAAACGTTATTCGTGTACTTGCTGATTTCTCTGTGGCAAAACCGTATATACTGGTAAAGAAGGAGAACTTAACATAGCGTTTACGTGATTTGTGAAACTCGGAGAATGATCACTTAGCTTGGACACTTTCAATGTCTGAGAAAACCCACCAGTGTTAATAATCATGACAAAATAATAAAGATGAACTCGGAGGATCCACAAGCAAATGATTTGATTTTCTTATGCGAAATGAAACAAATTCTATGCATGAGTAATCACTACTGTTGATGAAGTGTATTCTTCTGATATACCTTAACTTAAAACCTCTACTTACTCTCAAAGCCTAACCTCTCATGGCTTTCTGCACTAAATTGTTTGTTTGTTTTACCTGTATTTTCTGGTTAGCTGGAAAGACCTTTGTAAGGTCATTCGCAGCCAATCGAGTTCGTCGTATTAGTAGTATCATAGGGTAGTGTTGTGTTAAATTATCAGGAAGCGGCATTTAATCCGGATTAGTGACTTCCTTATAAACCAAAAAATATTGAATCTAGGAGACGCAGGAACGAATGTAAGTCATACTCTGTGAAATCCTCATTTTGATGGGTAGTGAATGTTAATTGTTGCAACTCTTACTTGAAAGTGTTTTCATATTAATATCTTAGTAAATTCATATAGTCTGTAATATACGTATTAGCGTTTTGTGAAACTAATCACCGACACGTAACAGGTAATGTTTGGGTCTTGATTTTCAAGACCATTTCGCAATCAAGAATATACCTTAGACTGTAAGAGGTGAGACTAGAATTTACGAACCACCTTTGAGCGACGCTGAAGTGACTCTGAGAATGGACACCTGATAGGGACTAAATTAGGGTTATAAAACACTTGGGAGTATGATTTACAGTTGATGGTTAGAGCTAGAAACTAGACTGAATTTTCATAACGAAATGACATCGGCTATAATGCAAAGCTATTTAGCCAACTGCATGAATGAATTTCCCGTCAAGATTTATGACCGATTATCTTATATCTGATTAGTTTGTTCATTAATTGCAGCTTCGCCCCGTAAGGAACACCTGATTGTGTCACGTGTCCCATTTTTGTGAGCCTTTAAGTTTTATGCTTATAGTCGTCATTAAACATCAATTCTTATGAACATGAATATTACGGAATCATTGACTTTTTTATTGTTAAAAAATCATGTACTTCAGAATTTTAGCCCAATCTCCCTATTTTGGGGAAATTTTTATCCGTTTTGTGGAATGCGCTATGGAAACGTAGGAAAATTCCCCAAATTAAGGAAAACCCCAAAATAAGGAAATTCTGTGGTTTCAGTGTCTATTTCTGGACGTGGCACTTAGGTCATATCTCAAGTATACTTCTCGGTGAGACAATAATTTATGGACGACCTTTGAGCTAAGTTAGACTGACCTTGAGAGTCTCCACCTAATATCTATGATCAAATGAGGGTTCTAAACCTGTGTAAGGAATTAGAGTTGTGTCTTACAGTTGATGATTAACGTTAGGAATTAGATTTAGGGTTTTCATCACGAACTGACATCAGCTATAATGCCAAAGCTCTATTTAACCAAATTGAATGAGTGAATTCCACGCCAGTATCCGAGGCCTATTATCTTATACCTGATTGGCTCTTCAATAAATTATAGTCTCGCCTATTTCTAATAAAAACCTTTCGACCCACCTGAAAATCAATAGAGAATTGTGGAAATCCCGTATAAAGATGTTCATCAGATAAACATTAGTATTCTTTCCTGGATTTCATTATAAAGCTTGTTCCTGTTTCCATCAACACTGTCTTTATTCCTAGAATGCTACACTTGGACAATTAGGTCACATGTTCAGTGTTGGGATTCAAAACTACTTCATGAGTCTTAGTCCTAAAGTCAACACAGTATGATCACCTTTCATCAGACGACATTAGTTGACTTTTCCTAATGCATTTGAAGGTGTGATTTGCAATGAAGCTGGATTGTGAAAGTCTACAGTACTGTATTTGAATCCAGTGTTTAAACTTACTACCTTACGTCCTGCCCTCAGGTACAGCAGATATAGCTCTGTAAATTATACAAGTATACATAAAACATTGATTACTCCTCTCCCAAAATAACTTTACTGCAAGACTTCTAAAAGTTACTCTTAGGTGTAACCAGTCATTCTTAATACCGATATCATGAATCTATTTCTCCTGCTATGGTCGTTAGGTCTCAAATTTATTATGACATGAATGTAATGTATTTGTCGATATTGAACTTAATACTTTGATGTCGTCAGTGTTACACATGCCTTGAATCCTACTAATCCTCAGTATCTTGTGATTATGTCGCCTAATAGTTCTATGTATTTAGGGAAATTAGTCTTATTGCTCTTTCGGAATGCTGGGTATCTTTGATATGATTGTTCACTAAACTGATTATTGACAATTTTGACTTCAGTACGATAAACGAGACATCTAACTTCATAACTGTCCACTGCCTTTAATTAGAAGTCCGAGTTTGTATACAAGCTTTTCTTCGTGGAGACCTCGGAAAATCGGACTACACTTAAATCAGCTAGCTTGTATATCTATTAATCTATATTTAACTGGTTGAAATCATGAGTCAATTGAAGCTAGACTACCATAGAAAACCTGGAGGCACTGGACGGCCGTCTCGTCCTAGTATGGGACTCAGCAGTGCGCACCTACGATCCTGCCCACGCGAGGTCCGAACCCAGGACCTATCAGTCTCGCGCCAGGAGCTTAATCAACTAGACCACTGAGCCGGCATCCAACGGTGTTAATGTCTAACTTCAACCAATCCACGAAGTTGCGCCACCGTACACCATTTTCTTCAGTGAGTTGATATCCCACAACCGACCTGGTTGAACTCCACTGGTAACGGCTTCTCACAAGAACTCCAGGAGTATCTCTTGAAGTCAGTCACGAAACGGCCGTCCAGTGCTTCATGGTTTTCCATGGTGGTCTAGCTTCAATTGACTCATGATTTCAACCAGTGAAATATCTAAAATCTCCACAAAACCCCTTCCGATAATCTATATTTGTTAGTTACCGAATTTCATTATTTGAACAACTGTCACTGAACACAAAGTTACAGTAAATAGATTACTACAAGAACAGTCCATTAAAAATCAAATAACTAACTGAATGCAGAGTAAATTAATGCGACTGAAATTCATTGAACAGAACTCGCTAAGCTAAAACCTCAGTAAATTAATACATAAATTTCAAAATCACTTTTCTTCCCTATACGTTGTATTCGATTTCACATCCACAATAATTCTTCAAACTTCCTATTATTCTTCGTATTGTCTTTTAGGTAATTTATCTAGTGGTGAACACTTGCGTGTTTTGATTAAAAGAAGCATTCTATCGGGTGATTGGATTAGTCAATGGCTAATCCTCATGAGTTGGAGAAAGATGCTGATTGGTTCAAAAGACTTGCAGTGTGGGAAGAGTCTCGGAAACAATACAGATCTGCTGTATTTTACTACACTGTAGATGGCTGATTAAATCATTAACACTTTTAGGAAGCTGCTCAAGCACTCTTGAATTCTTTGGAAGCAGGCTCAAAAACTGAAGGTTTATTAGAATTAGCTCAGAATTACAACAACAAAGTGAAAGAACTCAAATCAAAAACTGTGGTGGAAGATACTTCCATACCGAACTCTCATATTTCTAAAAGCAAAGTCTGGTTACATTTGTGATTAATTTAATGCATCAGGCTGATTTTGCAAGGGCTCTTTTCTTACTGGATGATGGTACTACGGAAGATGAAAAAGGAAACTTCCACAAGGCTTTTGAGCTCTACACATTGGCTGTAGAGTTAATGTTATCCATAGTAAATCCTCTGGATTTAGTTAATTAAATGTGCATAGAAACGTGATGTCCAGGATCCCTCTTTACTTAAATCCATTGAAACATTTTCCAAAAGGGGTTTAGATCGGTATTAAAATATTATTTAATTAATTCCAGCTTTCTAGGGCAGAAGAATTAAAGGCATATGTTCAAAGAACACAGCCTCCTTGTTCTGATTCCCGTTCTTCTTGTAGCACTTTAACGTCAGGAGCATCTAAGAAATCCCACGGTTTTCATAAACCCAATATGTCTTCGTCTTTGAAAGGAGGTTGGTTTTTTAAATTTTTTAGCTTGTTACTATTCTTACCTATAATTGGCCGTTATTTTCAGTAATACATTTAGAATCAGCACCTGACGAAACACTTATAGCTAACCAAATGGAAAAAATATGAAACTCGCCATCTAATTCAATGATAGCACAGTTGCCTTTTTGTCATCGATTATAATAATTAACTTTACATTTTCAAGTTAGCTATCTTTATTATTAACTATAGCGTGATTTACGAAAAATCTCGATTGATCCTCGTGATCAAATAACTTGTGACTGAACTAACCATGAAGTAACTATTGGTTGTTACTTAAAATAATCTGTTAATATGTAGACCGTACGACATCAAGAATTTTTAAGACATTTACGTAAATTCAACGCAATGGAAAACCTTTCCAAACAATACGTAGCTCATATTTTTTACTTATTGACTCGTCGATGTAAATATATCTTCACATTTTCACCGTTTTTTGATTTTTGTAGTTTATTTTGTGGAATTTCATGTGGATTGAAAGATGGAAGAACTACAGTTAATTTTGTAATCACATTTACTTGTTTATTTAAACACATGAACATTGGTACAAGGAGACATCAAATAGATATGTGCCACATAAATCCCATCGTAGCCGGGGACCAACGATTGGTTAATACGCCATTTGTTCCCTCAGGATCCTGGAGCCCACGTGCACCATTGGTTTGGAATCAGGGTTTTCCAACTCACCTAGGTGGATCCACCAACCCGGTTAAAGCGCCGGTCATTTTATCTATAAATATAACAGCTTTGATTCCCTAATACATTTTGCCATCAAGCCATACGTTCGTTAATTTGAAATCTATTCATCGTTTGAACTCAAGGGATCATTTCTATGGGTAAATAATTCTTAGCTAAGCCACTTTCATCGATTTAGTATTTCATATCAAGCCCATTGTTCGATTATAACACACTGAAAAATATCATCAGAATGCTTGAAATACTCTCAAATGGCCACGTGCATACAACCACTGCCAAGGAAGTCCTACTCACTACCTTCTTGCGGTGCGGGTGTTTTTTTTTTACAAAATTGAGAAGACGAAAAGCGAATATCCAGCGCTTTAACCGGGTTGGTGGATATGGAGGATCCACCTAGGTGAGTTGGAAGACCCTGATTCCAAACCAATGATGCACGTGGGCTCCAGAATCCTGAGGGAACAAATGGCGTATTAACCAATCGTTGGTTACCGGCTACCATGGGACTGCATCTCCTGATGTTGCTCCACTGTCTTGTGGATTAAACCTTTAGGTCAAAGGCTCCGGGTGTGGTCGTCTAAGAAAACCACCTGCTTTGGTTTGGGCACCCAGGCAGTTTCTCAACCTTCACATAAATCGAATGATTTATGTGGTGCACATCTATTTGGTGCCTCCTTGTACCAGTGTTTATGTGTTTAAACAAATAAATAAATGTGGACACAAAATTAACAGTAGTTCTTGTATCTTTCGATTAAGAACCGTGTTGTTTAAGCGATGAAACTATGTTATCTCATTTTCGTTTTGTTTTTACTTAGAAGTTTTCACACTTTATAATGACGGTATAGCTGATCTTTGATATAGTCACCCATCTTGTTTCTTAAGTCTTGATTCTTCATTTCTACTAGGAGCCTGTACATTACTTAGGCCTTCAGTGCAATCAGTTGCCGCTAAAAAAGCGATCAGAATTCTGTCTCAACCAAATTAAGATTTTTATACTACATATTCCATAAATTTGATCATATTCAGACTTGATATCAACCGATTTCTCGTTTTCTTTAATAGACCCTGGCGGTTTCACTGTCGAAGAACTGGAGGTATTGAGATCCACGTCCGTTATAAATGGTCGTGAGTATTTACCGTTTCTTGACGCCCTTGATCTACAAGAACGATTCTCCTTTGCTAATCCTTTTGTGTAAGTCATGGTCCATGTCTACAAACGAGTTTTCTTGATTTACATTTGATTTATGCTCTATATGTTTATAGTTAACCATACTTTATACTAAGCTTTAAATATTAAGTCTGATATCTAGCATGGATCTTGTTTGAATGTTGTGTAATTACTAAATAATTTCAGGGCCTTATACAGTAGCATGTTAGCTCAAGTTGTCACAGGTCCAAGGAAAATGTACACTTAGAAACAGTTAAACCTAAGATAATAGAGTATTATTTAACTGATTTCTCCCTTGGTTACTTTATATTCATCCATACTTCTAAGTGAAATAGATACAATATTTGGTTGCTTAGCTAACAATTATTAAAGTTAACAAATCTTTTGTCCAAATTTATTTTAGTCTTTATTACTTACATTTAGGTTGTGAGCAAATTTCTTGTAAATGGCTGTAATACCCTTCTCATTTCAAATAATTAGTAACCGCATCCATACAGTTGGCAGTTTGGTTTACGGTACAATAGCGTCGACTCAAAGAATTCCCGTACATTCATTTCTACACCTATCACTATTAAATAATTGAGTTAACAATACGGTTTGTAAAGAATCTGATTGGTCTGAGTACAATTTCTGTCTGAAATTACCATTAGCTAAAAAAACCCACTGCTTTTTCATCTCACTTTGGGTCCCTCCAACTATACACACGCGTTTTTAATGTTTTGGTAATCTGTAATTTTGTTTTTGGTCAGGCAGTATAATCAAAAACAGTTGCTAGCCGATAGGGTCAGATGATGGCCGTGTTATGTTGTTGGTTGACTGAAATCGGTAAATACTAACACTTCGATTACAGTCTGGTGACCCAGGGGCAATGTGCTCATTTTGGGTTTCTCATTTAATAAATTCATCATAGATGTAGTTGAAGATGCATATCATTTAAATTATTATGTACTTGTTGGGTTTCAACGGTTTTGTGTTATACTTCAGTTTGTGCTAGTAATTAAACCCATATTTATACCAACTGCATTTATCAAATAGTCCTTTTGTACGCAAACTGAGGACTGATCCTATCTATAACGACAATGAAGGATTCCCAATTAAACCACTTAGCTCACCCAGAGAACACAATACAACCAGAAGCATACAACTGAGCTACAACTCCTCATTCTTTCATAATAAAAGCTTAGCTATCTTTAGTCACCCGATATTAAAAACGGCCAACTAGAAATAATGTATTACATTTGAAACGAGAATTGCTGTTGGTATAAGTGGTGTTCTTTCTGGAATGTCTGAATTTAATTCAATCATAATAAAGGCTACTAATCAGTTTGGGAAATTCGAAGATTACTTCAACTATTTGCCGGAAAATTCTGTCTTTATCCTCTAGCGACCTTTATTACTTAACTATTTAGTAACATCTATTTAACAAGTTTTTCATCACGACATCTTCTAGATGTACTAATTCAGTGTAGTAGTTCTACTGTCACTCATTTATCCGATCGTTTATCCCTCAACAACCAGGGTTTCGATCCGGAACACACTTCTATTTCTTATTTACAAATTGTGAAACTGTGTACTCAACTTTGAGTTGTTCATTGTATATGAGAAATAGCGATACAACCCGGCTACTCAATTTAATTATATGTAGTATAGTTCAAACTAGCGACCTAGTGGTTGAAAATCGAATCCCTTAACCATCAAACCACCACACTATGGTTTAGGTATTCATATAACATTCAACTGCCACAATCTTTGAAAGCATAATGCACAAATTTATTGAAAGTTTTTATATTTGTTATTAAACACAAGATGTACTTTAACTTTTTCTTTCCCCGTGTATCATTCTTGATATTTAGGAACAAGTTTTCATGTCCTCACTCCTAGAATCAGTTTATCTTTTCATCATCCTTAGTTGTTTTTGTTTGTTACAGAACATCACATTTCATTTTTAAGATTTTATTTAACATTCACAAGGTTTTGTTTTCTTCATTTCCTACTTCTATTGCTACTTTTCAAAGTGATAAAGATGGACTTTTAGCACTGTCAAATAAACAGAAATCTTTACTTAGCCGTTGGGTACGTCCTTCTGATTACATTAATGGACCAAAAATGATTTTGGCAATATCTTGCTTTTCTATATGCCAAACTGTAGTTACTGATTGTTCATTTGTCGCATCGATGGCGATTGCTGCTCAATATGAACGACGTTTTAAAAAAAAGCTCATTACAAAGTAAGATATTACTTGACTATTCACTAAAAAAAGCTACTTGTTCTGAATTATTTGTATTTTACCATTGTATCTTGTTTTTTTTTGCAGTGTAAAAATCACTAGAATGACAGACCATATGATGCGTTCAACGAAAGCAAGCCATGACTGGCTAGTGAATGTAGATAGACAGGCAGACATACTTTTACGCGTCATATATATAATAAGCTGTTTTGTGTTGTCAACGTTTTCAGTTTGTTTCTTCATCTGTTGCTACTTTGTATTGTTTTTATTATGACTTAATTATTGATTAGATGGTTCGATTTTGATTGGTTGAGTTTATATGGTTTAGTCATCTTCAACGTTATATAACACAATCAAATATTCGAAATTAACTTTTCTTCCAACTTGTTCATATTTTTCATTTGTGTACTGGGTTGAAATCTCAGTTGAAAGATTGACACTTGTTTTGAGATATCAACTAACGCTCTTAGATATAGCTGAAACGTAATTCTCAAACTCTGTAGTTGATTACAATTAAATAAGGACTCACAATTGTGTTTAGATTTGTTTATGTCGTGTAGTTTAACTGTTTACTGAGTTTTGATCGCACATCTATTCTTCCTTTGTAACATTTAATTTGGTTAGTGTAATTAGAAGACGAAGATTATGAGAGCTATGTGGTATGTTGGCGCTATACATTTCGAACAATCTGATCACACATATTTGTTAAGAACATTTATATATAAACATAAAAGGTCAAATCGACTAGAAATGGAGGGCAAGAGGAGACGAGGATAATTAAGAAAATAATATAAATAACAATTTTAAACCTGAATAGCATTACCAAGATAAATTTAAGGTGTGAACTATTTTTGAATACATTAAGAGGGGCTGAATTTTCGTATGGCTAAGGCTTCAATAAACCTTATTATCCACCCTTTTACGCTTTTGTACAGCATGAAAGCCATGTTAAGATCAGCCTTATGCCTATTTCAACTGTGTTTGGCGATAGAGGACGTTGGATGTTCATCATCTGCCCCCAAATGCCCTGGTACGGTCGAGAGTGGGGCGAGTCCGCTCACCCTCTCGAAATGCTCTCACATAGCCACGCGTATATAGCCTCTGCCAGGGAAGTCCTACTCACTGCCTTCTCGCACCACGGGTGTTGTTTACGAAATTGAGAGGACGAAAAGCGAATGTCCGGCACTTTAACCAGGTTGGTGGACACGGAGAGTCCACCTAGGGGAGTTGGAAAACCCTGATTCCAAACCAATGGCACATATGGGCTCCAGTATCCTGATGGAACAAATGACGTATGAACCAATTGTTGGTCACCGACTACCATGGGACTGCATCTCCTAACGTCGCTCCACTGCCTTGTGGATCAGACCTTTAGGTCAAAGGCTCCAGGTGTGGCGCGCTAAGAAAACCACCTGTTTTGGTTTGGTCACCCGGGAAG
The DNA here is from genome assembly GCF_000699445.3 of Schistosoma haematobium. NCBI lineage: Eukaryota > Metazoa > Platyhelminthes > Trematoda > Strigeidida > Schistosomatidae > Schistosoma > Schistosoma haematobium. The sequence goes on from NC_067198.1 coordinate 9,068,677, forward strand.
TATCACTGTCCTCGCACAAATCAAATGAGATTTGTGTGACGCATATGTATTTGGTGCCTCCTTGTACCAATATCTATGTGTTACAATAAATAATGAATAGTTTATCATCTACTCTTATTAGGTCTTTATTTGTTTTCGAAACCATTTAGTTACATGTTCAGACACCCTAATTTGGAGATCACGATTACTCCTCCCCATGTTTATGTGGCCACACATTTAAATTGATAAATACAGTTGGATGTGACGCAATCGTTTCCATATCCTTTAAGCTTTTGGGGATTCATGGACCTTGATTTTCCCTTGATAATTACCTTTTCTGCGTAATATGTCTTGTTAATAACCTATTCAAGCTTTTGTTTCAATAAAAGATTAATTGAATCACCTCTAAACGTTAAGTAATGTAGACAGGCTTTACTGCTATAATAGGTCATGACCCTTCCATCCTTTTATGCTCCATACTTCACTAAAAACTTAAAAGATGTGAAGACAATTGCGTCACATTCAACTGTGTTTATCAATTTAAATGTGTGGCAACACATAAATAGGAAAGAGTAATCGTATTCTCCAAATTATGGTGCCCGGACATGTACCTTAAAAATTTGACTTTTTTATTTATTCTTTGATGAAAGGGCTAATACTAAGTGACGAAACGTCAAAAAAATTAGAAACGTAATTTTCCTATATATATATTATTTTCATTAATACCATCTCAAGGTTAAATAGTGAGTGAATAATCATAAATGGTAAGCTCTACTGGAGGCAACGAATTATCCTCCCAGTTAAGGTCCCAGCCTATATGCCCTTGTACATATCAGACGGACAATTATATATTTTCAATAGTTGAGATCATGATTCAATTGAATTATATGTTATATAAATTATCATTATAAATTATATATTTACCAGTGATTTGTGTACCTATTCATGTAGTTGTTAACAATATTATATCCTAGTTATCACCAACAATCTCGTAGATAGTTCAGTAAGCGTATGTATATAAATCGGACACGGTGAATCGTAATAGAAGTACAGAACCAAAGCATAAATTTCAGTAGGTTACACACAACTAAGATATCTGTGACACTCAGTAATTATGACTGTATAAAAATCACCCCAAAATTATGAGGTGGTGTCTCAATAGTTAAAGCATTCGAACTGGATAATTCAACTGTAACGGGTTTTTGTTGTTCTGTGACCAACTTCTAATAGGAAACTAAGCACCTAGTAATGTTATTCAAAATGACTACAAAAACATCGCAATTTCAACTATCTCCAACTTACAGAATACAATGTTATCAATTCACTTATTCATGATACGATTATTTCCATTAATTTTGTTTTTAAATAAAAAATAAAACGACTTATTTTACAGTGTTATATATCCTCAAAGCATAACTAATGAAGCTATTTATAATCCATGTGGAAAATACATGGTTCGTTTAAATTTCAATGGAGTTCCACGAAAGGTATGTGATTAATTAACAGTGAATTGTTTGGTTTTTAATTAGTTTGAAATGGAGTACGTTCCTTGATTTCCAATAGTTGGTTCAACTAATCTCAATCCGTGATGAGAAATAACTTGAAATCAAATAGTTTCTATAGATCACATAGTTCTACATCACAAATTGCCCCTAGTTAAGTCATGTTAGGTGTAAAACAAATATCATTAACAGGAATGGATAGTAATCACAAAATATCACTAACTGTGATTGGAATACAAAATCATTGGATACCCAATCAATAGTTTAAAGGTTAGGCGCTCGTCATGAAACCTGAAGACCCTAGGTTCGACCCTTAATAATGTCGTCGATGCACACTACTGTTTAGTGCAATACTAATATGAAACAGCTTCTCAGTGCTACCTAGTTCTCAATGGTTGTTTAACTAAGATTTGTGGCGAGACTATAATTTATGGATGAACCAATCAGGTATAAGATAACAGGTCTCGGATTTAGGCGCTAAATCCACCCATCTATTTGGCTAAATAGAGTTTTGGCATTATAGCTGATGTCAGTTCGTGATGAAAACCCTAAATCTAATTCCTAACGTTAATCATCAACTGTAAAACATATTTCTAATTCCTTGCACAGGTTTAGATCCTTCATTCGATCATAGATATTAGGTGGACACTCTCAAGGTCAGTCTAACTTAGCTCAAAGGTCGTCCATAAATTATAGTCTCACCAGATTTATCGGCAATATAAACTATCAATTAATAATACTTTAATCGACCTCTCTACCTTTATGTCACTGGAGGCAGGTCAACAGCAAACAAATCTGTGAAATAATACTTGCATGCAACTATATGAGGTTTAAATTATTAACAATGCAAAATGATTTATCTTAGTGGATTGTTTACAAAGTTTTATATCTTTCTAACATGTCTAACGTTTTTTTTTCAATTATCGATCAACGATATTAGTCTTCTAGCTTTTATACAATTGTGAAGTGAACAAAAGTGAAGTAAACAATTTGTTCATTCTTCGGTTGTTGTACCTTACTCTGTTTAAAAAAAAATCTTTTTGAAGCCTCCAGTTTATGTGTTTATGGGTTTGGAATGTTTAAATCTTGTCCCAGGTATTTATACTATCAGATATCTCAAAATATACGATCTCACTGATTACATGAGCTAACCATTAGCAACGTAGAATATAGGAAAAATGTTTGTCCATTCAAGTTCCCATAACTAAAATCGTCAAACTGAAAGAGATTATACAATTAAAAAATAGAGAAATTGTAGATGGTAGCATGGATCCCACGTGAAATCACCGATGGGTACTACTTTGGGACTCAGTCATATTCAACGTAAAGAGTGGCACATAAACGTATGTCTATCTAGGCTTTCACAACACAACGAAATGAAGTTATTGAGATGAATACCCGTCACGTCCATCCTATTCAACAGCAACATTGATCAACTTTGGGCCATGTTACCCATGTCTACAATCATCTGAATAACAAAACATCGTCTATTTTTCTGTTATAATGTAATTCTATATCACGAGCATATTTACGCATCAATATCCTTTTTATCAACAGTACAATACATGAGGAAGTGAAAATTTATTGATGGTTGTAATTACTTCGTCAATAGGAATCCAGACACTTTTTACATATCGACCATATTGTTATTTTCAACGTTGGCTCAAATTCTGTACAAAAATACAGTAATTAAAAAAAACTTTCTATGTTAATTTGTGTTTCAAAGGATAAAAAACTCCTTAATTTATTGTTACCAGTTTTCCAACCGTAACACTTACTTTGTGAATACATACTTACGTGTAAATGTTGAAAATTAATTTGGATGCACTAAACTCTCAATACTATTGGCTTGTACTATCCCAATATTTACATTAGTTTGTGAAAATTCCTGCTTAGATGACGTACAGATATTCTTTTAGTATACAATTAAGTTAGAAGTTCATAATTGTCCAAATATCTTAATGTATTTGTCAACTTGGTGATTTTTATGATTTACTGTCCTGATAAACACTATACGACTTGGCGATGTAACCGATCTGTTATGACTTGACATATGTTGAGGACACCAGGACTTTTGGAACTGTTTTACGGATTACTAGTATTTTTATTGTCTAATTATCAAATTATTGTATTTCTATATTCTCCTTATTGTAAATTTCCAGTGGACTGACGAACTACTGCCGTACATCTTACTATTACTTTTTTATAACTAATTGTTCATTCACCTTTATCCTCTGTTCTTTTCCACTTTCGGCGGAGTTTCGTCTAGATCATAACTTCTTATGTTGATGTGCGACAGTATCCTATGAGTTGATTTACATAAATGCTACTGCTTGATGTGTTTTGCTATCGGACTGAATCGTTTGGATTTAAACTAGTATATTCCAAGTTTGAACAACACACTTCACTTCTGTTTGAGCAACTAGGTAATAAGTAGTTTCACTTCCCCTTGTGTAAACAGTATGATTCAAAGTCAAGTACATAAACCTGTAATTGGTCGATAAACGACAAATAATTTTTCAACCTAATCGTTTTTTTTTTTAATAGAACCCTTGTATACATGAATAATCTGTCTTAGTCAATTTTGCAATATATATGTGCCTAACTGATCTAGGTAATTATAGATGACTTTTTGCCAATGGGAAAGGATGGAAAGCTGCTATGTTGTTATTCAAATAATCAAAATGAATTATGGGTATCTTTATTAGAAAAAGCTTATATGAAAGTGATGGGCGGATATGATTTCCCAGGATCAAATTCGGTAATGTTCAATTACTAATTCATTCTATATAACATTTGTTTGTATATGTTGCTTTCGCATACAGATTTCGGGATCAAATTAGTAAATTACCAACACTTGAACGGTTCACAACTTTCTAATTTTACTTCTGTTTGATTTCACTCGTTTGGCCGTGTAGATTATATTTAAAGATGAAATTCGGTCGAGCAACGTGTCCAGAGTCGATGAGATGCTCTTGCGTTAAGCTACCAGTTGTTTACCATTCTCCTTTTAGATGCAACGTTGGGTAGTGTGAAGCACTTATAAGGCATTGGATAGCGTGCAGAATGATATCGTACTTACGACGAAAAAAATAATAAGTTACTCTCTAATTTAGACATACTTTTCAGCGGGAGAGGATGTAACTATAAAACGTTCAGTTTATAAGAAGCCAACGTAGACTTGGCAATATCTGAATTCTCACACTTTGTGTTTTCTGCACCACAAGTGAGGCGTAGCAAAGTGCCTCTGACAAAACTCAGTGAATATGCACTGCAGATGCTTTTGAAAAAGAAACAAAACTCCTAGCCGAAACGTTGATACTAAATGGTTCAACGAAGTTTACAAATTGGTGTAAAAGTCGGTTAATACAAAAATGCCTTTTTAATTCTTTTACAGAGAAAAGGTTTTTTATCTCTTTGTCATGTCGAGAAAAGTCGAACAGTATAATTTCATAACAAACTAAATGCAACCATTGAGAAATTATATTGTACTGCTAAATTGGTTTTCACTAAGCTCATGATTCTATACGAACCTAGATGTTGCACAGGTGGTTGCGTCACATCCCACTGCATTTATCAATCTGCATGTTTGTACAGATGCATATACCTAGGGAGGATTCATCGAACAATGCAATCAAGGGTTATGCAACATGTGTCTAAATGGCCTCAGGATAAACTAGTGTCAAATACTCCGATAAAAATAAGTAGGAAACCATGTTCATCAATAGCAAAGCATATAATTGAAACGAGGTATAGAATTGATGTCAATACAGCTTTTAGAAAGTTAGGCAGAAATTGTCAAGGGCGAGTTCCTGGGTTTATAAAGGCCTTGGGTGTTAGCAAATCCAAACATCCTTTATGTGTACGAAAACTATTTGTCTTTTCTGGTGAACCTTACGTCATTTTACAAGCTAGAACTGTGTGACAATTTCCTATTCTTTTCATATGATATTAGTTTTTTCCCTCCTTTATTTTCAGTTATCACCCTATGTTTATTAAAATCACGAACCGATCTGAGTAAGACGATGAATAAAAACCTGGAAGTACTGGATGACCGTTTCGTCCCGGCATGGGAATCCTTAGCTGTGCCCACCCAAGACCGCAAAAACGCGAAGCATCCGCGTGTGACGTCGAAGTTCTTGGGGTTGATTCCTGGTTGCAGGTTCGTGGGTGCGTACTCTCGAGGATTCCCATACTAGAACAAAACGACCGCTTAAATCTTCTAGGTTTTAGGTATTAGTCAAACTCAGATCAGTTCATGATTTTTATAAAATACAACAGTTTTCAAAACCCCACAGTGAAAATTAATATTCGTTTGAACTTTAATTTAATTGACATTCATTAGTTTTCATGTAAGATATATTGACAAGTATGTGTGATCAAACTGTTCGAAATGTGCGGCACAAATACATCATATTTCTCATATCAACTCCGTCTGATCATTGTTCCTTTAAAACATATTTGTATGTATTCTATATTCGTTCAGTGCACAAAATTAGTGACATTCTTGATGTGATCATGTCTAGATTGAGTTAATTACTGATTAATGACTCTGACTGTCGCTCATTATCGTTAATTTATCTTTTTCTTGATTGTACTATCCGTCTCTTCTTTTTTCATACATACTATCGTTTCATTTATTTGGCACTTTTTCTTGATTTCCTATTGTACCAGGATTTATGTGATTACATAAATAAATTTCCGTGATTGATTTAAGTTGAAAGTATAGACCATCGAATTTCAAACTCAATAGTCTGAAATATTAAACATGCATCGCGACATATGAAAGTTCTGTGTTCGAACCGTGGTTTGCACGCTAATAATTAGTAGCTTCACATCTGACTGTAGTGATCAGACATCGCGTAACAAAAACCATTTACTTACATTTGTCTGTTCCTCGTTTTTGTTTGACTCCGTTATTCATAAAATCCTTCCCGTTCTGACAAGACGTGACCAGTAGAGTTTAACCATATTGAATGTTAGACAGTTCCCCACCAATGGAACTGGAAGATAGTTACACAGTTTCGCAAATGGGTTAAAGTTAGATATATCCACTATTTGTTGCTAGCTCAATGGCCTACCTGAGAGACCTTTAAGTCTTTGATCTGACCCAATTTTTAGTCGTCGTCGGCACTTTCGAGGTGTTCCATACTAGGATGGAAAAGCTATTCAATGCTTGCTGGTATCCAATAGTTGTTTAACTGAAATCACTTCGTAATACAATATAAAAATCATGTGTAATATGTTTACTCTCCAAATAAAACAAAATTTCGTTCGATGTGTACACTTGATCTTCAAATAATCATACATTTCACATGTGCTCATACACATTTCTTTGAAAATAAGTTTGTTTTATGGTGAGTTTCACTCGAAATTTGTTTACGGATTGTTTTTCTTTTTCTTGATATTCAACAGAATATTGATCTGCATGCATTGACTGGTTGGATTCCTGAACGTATCTCCATTCGGTCTAGTTCTACAAGTTTTGATAAAGATAGAGAATTTCGTCGTCTTTTAAGTCGATTTCATAAAGGTCACTGTCTAGTTACAATTGCAACTGGACAGTTATCCGATGATGAAAGTGAACGGTCAGGTTTAGTTCCAACTCATGCTTATGCTATGTTAGATATACGTGAGGTAGAGGTATGTGCTTATCATTTGAAATTGTTATAAATACAACTCTGTATATTGCCTACTTTATCGAATTCATTTGATAGTAGAAATCCACTTATGTTTACTTGCCTGATCAATGACATTCTGTTAAACTAATAACATAATGACTGCGAAATGTCTATCGGTCCACAACTACCTACTAGTCTAAATGGATAATCAAAAGCTAAAAACAGCAAGCAGAATTAGCTTTTATGTTAATATTGTCTTTTTTGCTATCCTGGCTCAAAAACGCGTGGGTTACTGCATATTTTGTACACAACTAATTCACATGTACTACAAAACTGAGCAATAGGTTCATTTTTAATTAATGATAATTAAGGAACGATGAAACATCCAATAACAGTTTATAAATGAAGTGGAAACGTACTATAAAAGTAGTATAAAGACACTACAATCCAGACATTTAATAGAATAATAAAAATCTACTTAATAGTCACCTATAAAATAGTCCTAAGAATTCCTTTCATTTATTCGACCCGAACTGACAGACATTTTAGGAGTATTTTTTTTTAATTGTTGCAATTTTCTATTCTCCTACTTATAATATCAAAATGTGGCTGACTCAGTGCGATATCAAATTTGAGTGATTCCGAAGTAATTGTATAATGAATGACTTGTAATTCAGCGATTTTCAATCAACCAGTCGATCATAAACAATGAGAGAATTCATACAAATATATATCAACACAAATCATCACACCACATTAATATATCCAGTTGAAACTAACTAAACAACCGACAGATGTGATCAATAATTACAAGACTAAACATAGAGGATATAATCCGAAATTGACCAATGAATTTACTGTGTAGTTATGAAAATCAACATCTGATATGTTATAAAAAGTAACTGCATTCACTCCACTACCATTATATTTATAAGTCATGTCATTCATGATGAATTAACTTATAATTCTCACAAAAGAACTGTTAGTTGACTAACAAACTGTTCGTCTGATGAAAATCCAACAAATCCAAACATGTTTGTGGAAAGATTCTAAGTTTTGCTTTTTAAAATAAATATATGAGATGATATAACTGCTAATGAGATATGGCAACTTGGATGGATGCACATATTTGCCTGGTCCTACGTTGTAGCTGACTTACTAACGTAACTGCAGTAATAAGAATTGTAAATTAATATTCTAATTGAAAAATCATTGTTTATAAACCCCAGACGAGGTCTCTTATTTGGAGTTGTGGAACTTCATCTTTGACTAGTCAAAAGGAAGATCGATACTAACAAAACTTTTGTAATTTTGTATAAATGGTTGTTAAGACATTCTCTTCAATTTGTCTCACTTTGTAGAAAACAGATCGCGGCGTGTAGGCAGTGAGCAGGTCTTCCTTGATAAAGGCCATAAATGCGTGACTTTATGAAAGGCTTTCGAAAGAGTGAGAGGACGCTCCCAATGATCATACCTAGTGGTATTACCCGGTGTATCCAAACCGAATGAGGTTTTTAAGTCACCAATGCAATGATTAAAAGTCAATTAGTTCCACTAACAAAAAATTTCTTCACCGTACAAATCGCGCCCTATTTGTTGATGAACGTTGGTGATCGAACGAAAACAAGCGCTTTTAACGTATGACTGCCTAATGTGAAGCACTTGCTGAGGCCTTTCAGTCTACATTTACTTAGTTCCAGGTTCGAACTTTAATTTACCTACTTCGTTTAGCCAAATGCGTAGTAGCATTATTGGTGGGGACAAATAAACTGTGACTCGAAGCCATGTAAGTGAATCTCTACCTGATAGTTGAATTAGTTTTCGTCCAATTATTTCCAGTAGTTTTTCTTACTAAATAGGTAGAGTCCTTTTATTTTCCCACATTTTTAAAAAGAAGGAAATGAATAAAACCTTACTGTCATACAAATCATCTGGGTAATTATATTACAAATTGTAATGATGCTTGATATGTGATCGGTTTTTTCCACTGACATGAATCTAAATATTGTGATCATTATCATTATTTTATTGAAATCCATGTGATAACTGTATCGCCAAGTTTGTAATTCTATTTATGTATGTTTTGTTTCCTTTTCCACAACATAAATTTTGTTTAAAAAACAAAACACTGATCGCTTTAAAAAAAAAGAGTTATCGTTTATTTTTACTGAAAAATCCATGGAGTCATATGCGTTGGAAAGGTAATTTCTCTGAGCGTGATTCAAAACACTGGACCCCCAGTATGCAAGCTAAGCTGAATTTTGATAGATCATCTGCACAGTTAATTGATAATGGTGTATTTTGGATAGATTATGATTCTTTATGTCATTTCTTTGATGTATTTTATATTAATTGGGATCCAGGACTATTTCAATATACTACATGTGTTAATGAGTAAGTTGCTTTTGTGAAATCATTTGTTACTCATTAGGTTCCTCCCACTTTTTTACTCAAATGTGGTTATTCGGATAAAGAGAGGCCAGTAACCGGAGCGTTTCACATAACACTAAACCCCACTGCCCTCGATAGGAAAGAAGGCCTGAATATTCATCCAGCCTGGATTGTTTATCCGAATAGCCACATTTGACATAGTTTATTCCCATACGATCTACTCACACATACGCCTAATTTCAACCCCACTATTTCATATTACAAACGCAAACATTTTTCACACCCACATTCTGAGGCACAAATGAATAGTGGCAGGTCATTGGCATATTCAGACCTATTATGGTCTTGATTGTACTAAGAATATTCTGCATTGTCTCCTTTGTGCTATTTAGAATTTTTTAAATTTATTTCGGTCATTTATTTACTCTGAAGAAGTGACCTACATTAAGTCACGAAAAATCAGAAATACGATTTTTCTACTATTGGAATATAACAAAAAGTATATTTATTAATAACTTTCTATCCAATTCTCAATATATTTGGAACTATCAGGTCCTACCTTGGCATTGATACCTATAAAGTCTGTGCTGTTATATTCTCATCCTTAAGTTGGAAAATTACTTGTGTTTAGGTACGAATTGTTTACCTAGTACAAGTTTACATACCCGACTTTCAGTTACAGTTTTAATATGGGGCATATTAATACTATTTGGCAGCTTAAACCGAAATAGATAAAGGCCATCGTTTGAACCTGCGATCTAATGGTTAAAACTCAACTGATCTAACCAATAAGCTGCCTATGTGTGTTTGAAAAATAATTTGTGTGTGAATCCGATAACGTAAGTTTTTTTTCTAGTTACACAAGAGTGGTCAATCCGTTCACTTAGATGTGTACATTAGGTATTATATGATCATGGATACTAATGGCTTATAATGTGTGTAATCAACGTTAATTGAAGTACATGAAAAAAGCATCACACAAATCTGAGTCATTGAGTATTCGAGAAAAGAGAACATGGTGTACCAATACGACCTATATTTTCAGAAATTAAATTACGCGGTCATCAAACAAAAAGGAAGGCTTTGTTTTACAAAATAATCGTATACCTAATTCTACAAATTCAGTTTACACAAGGCTTGTTCGTATTCTTCCAGCACATTTATCCCTTGTCTCCCTGGTATAAAAAAGAACAGATTCACAATAATAATTTTAGTACTTACAAGCTGTTTATTTAAGTTAGACTATATATGGCTAACAAGTGCAATTAAAACAAAAATATTGGATGTCACAATATATATTTTTGAAGTGGTTAGTTAATTCTTATTTATTTGACTTTGTGCCTATCCGTGTATGGTACATAAAGGTAGGATACTTTTAACACGTACAAATATAACACTAAATACCTGTGTATTTAGTGTTAATGTATAGTGAATGTGATTCTGCAGAATTCACATAAAATGGAGGCTTTATTTTAATAAATTTTCTATTCAATTATATTGTCATGTATTATTTACAGGTATAAGCAATGTATAATTGTAATTAAAAATTCAGTTGCCACTGTTTTATTGAGATGAAGAACCAAACTAATTTTCAAATTGATTAAAGCTAATGATATGAATCATCAGATACCGACTTATTACTTTAAAGGTTAGGCCCTTGCCACGAAACTTTCCGGTCTTGAGGCTGATCCACAGTGGCATCGATGATGTACACCACTGATGAGTCCTGTAGGGAGACGGCACATCCGTTTAGTGCTTCCCAGTTTTCAAAGGTTGTCCAACTAATATTATTCCATGACGTGAATGATAAAACACAATAATCTCCACAATCCTCTCACACTAATGATAACTTAATAATAATATGGCTTCAATAAGGCGAGATAAATAGGATTTACAAAATAATCTGAATTCATTTTACTTCAAAGCTTTTCATTAGCTGCAAACGGCCTAACTTTATATCAGTAACACTATTATAAGAAGTTCTACACACTGTAATTGATAGAGTTTTATTTGAAATGACTTAAGAAATAAGAAGAGTGGTTTGCCATTAAACCGATTGTGCTTTTTTTCCTGTACCTTAATTTATAAATTTTGAGAGTATGACCATAAATATTGAGGAAATATTCGGTAGTTTTTTTCACACAAATAATTATTTATTTCACTGGTTGAAATCATGAGTCAATTGAAGCTAGACCACCATGAAAACCTGGAAACACTGGACGACCGTTTCGTCCTAGTATGAAACTCCTCAGCAGTGCGCTGTAATCCAATTAGTTGAATCGTCCTCTCATCATCTTTGAACATTCTTCTGTTCATTTAGCGGAGCATATATGAGCATGATTTTTACTAGACATTTCATCTCGATTATCTAAAGCTATCTAAATATGTGTCCTATAAACAAACCGCTGTAACCCATACCAATTTGCCAGATGAAAAGCAAATAATGTGGAAGTTAGTTTTTTGAAATAAAATCTCTTGTGAAAATCATGCTCATATTTGCACCATTAAATGAACGAAAAATTGCTTTGAAAAAATATTTATTACCTCACAGATGTTTAACATCGATAAACAAATTTGCTACGAATTCATGGAAACTTATCACATCCCCCTAATTTCTACAGCGATCAGTAATTTATTTTTAAATATTCATTCAAACATTGCTCCCAAGGAAGGTGGCTATTTATTTTAACATCTCAACAACGTTATTTATCATAGATATTATCCAATTATCAAGATTTTCAAATGTATTAATCAAAGGGAAATTGTTACTCTTACTCGTAAATAATGTTGTATGGTTAGAGGCAATAAGATAGAAGTTTTTGTTGTAACGTGAAAATGCTGCTGATTGTCGGTTGGCGAATTATCGACCGATTCAAAGACGCGTAAACACGTAAGAACGACCTCGAGTTCTGATTGGCCCGCTTCCCTGTCTAGCCCAGTCAGTTGAGTCCAGAACGCAAGTCTCAGCCTCTGAGATATGAATCATTATATTTCAAACATACTCTGTTTATATACCAATCAAGCAGACCACATCGTACCATAAAATAGAAACAACGTTTGTACAATATTTGACAAGTGAAATAAACATTGACCAATAGGAAATGTCCATTTAAAGTCCAAGGACACCATTAGACTTAACAGGATAATTATTGGTATATTTTTCTGAATATCCCAACAGTTTTAAGTTTGGATTTTTTGCTAGTTAGCACTCATTAACAAGACAGTTCTTCAGTCTTTGAGAAACTGCTTTCTCGTCGGATTGAAATTTTCGTCAATAGACAAATATAAATCTAATCATTCACTCAATGACCAATCAGTGTAAATAAGTGTATCCGTCTGAATGACGTTAAGCACACTATAGCATTCTTTTTTTATATAATACAAACACTTATTATCCTTCTTTTTATGCGCTTAATAGAAATTTCGGTCCCCTTATTGTTAGCTGACGGTTGTTAATGAACAGTAGTAAATTAAAGCTGACCAATTAATATTAATTTTTTCGTCCATATTTATGTACATTCCTAGTACTTCGAATCATTATCCCTAAGCTTCTATAACTTTGGTCATACGTTTAATAATTAATTAGTGGTCAATATCAATTACTTAACTTGACTAATGTATCCAACCTATTGATCTTTAATCTATTTTATAATAAATGAAGTTGTTGGCTTGCTGGATCTGGACCAAAGAAAGATTCTTACGCTAGTGCTGAAAATCCACAGTATAATTTGGAAGTTACTGCCCAAACTGAATCACCTATATGGGTGCTTTTAACAAGACATATTGTAGATAAAGTAAGTTCAATATAATTAATTAAAAATTTAATTATCACTCAATAATGATAAATTATTAAGCATTGTAATCGACGATTAAGTGAGAAATTCGGATATTTATTAGAATAGTACGATATTTTACGTTACAGATTAACTTCAGTTGACGAAACATAGGAAGTCATGGGATATTCAATGGATATTCTGTTTTAATTTGAAGCTCATCCCTCAACTGTACTCACTTATGATGACGTCAAAAATTGAACCTAGGGCCTTCACGAGTTACTTTAAAATCATTGTGATAACACTCAGTGGTTTACATTTCAGACCTCACCTCTTTGAAACTACTTATATTATTCCGTATCCAGTTTCGCGTCCACCTTGCTTTCAGATACCCTCCTCCTACAAAAATGTGCCAACAATCTGAAACTGACTGTTTTTGAATCTCCACACATCTTGAAATGTAAGTAAATTTGTCAGATGAATTCTATTCGACATTCATGCCCATAACCTATTTGAATGTTCCCTTGCAAAGTAACACAATAGTAACTGCAATGCTAGACCATAGATTAAAAACTCTTATTGTTCGAGATTAAAAAGAATGGAATTTTTCACACTTCAAATATGTAGTTCTTAACTTATTGCCAGAAAATCAGTTGCATAACCAGGGAAAGTTATTATCAGCGTGAGTTATGAAGTGACAAATAAATAGTTCTCCATAACAAAGCATCCCTTCATATCCTGGAAAATTACTGGCTGAAAGTTGGGAGGTTTTGCTTGCTGGATGTAAGGATACTATTTCAGTTCATCTAGCCGCAGTATGGTGCCATTATCCGGATTAAATTTCCTAAAATATAGTCACTGCGTTTCATCATAGCAATACATAGCTGTAGTGGTGGTAAAACTTCTGCAAACAAGTATACCAATCAATTTTAACATTATTTTGGGTTATTACCCCTAACGTCCTCACCCATCATGTTTTAAGGTAGCAACTGCAGTCCAGATTACCAATAATATAAGTAATAATTACAGCTGTTTTTAATCTAACCACTGACAGTACTTCTAAATGAATAGTAAAATATTGTGAAAACCTGTCGTTTACATCATTATCCCCATTTTGCTTACAGTTGCTAAATTATCATGCCATAATTACAACTGTATAATTTTTGTTGAGTTTGCATTTTCACATGAGCACCAGTTTAGTATACAAAGCATACAACGAGTGTTTGGTCACAAGTTCGAGTCCCTCTTCACTTACTTGAAATTAAGCAGCCGAGTACTATAGTTTTCTCTCACGCAAATATCATTGCTCAAAAATCCGTGTATACCTAACTTTGTAATCGGTAAATGAGTTACATTTCGTTTTCGATTCTCTTGACTTCAAAAACAACATTTCTCTTTTTTTTCACATTCTATTGTTATTTGACAACACTGAAATGCTTCTGCTCATTTTTTAGGTAGCATTCGTTACAAATCACTCTTATTTGGCTGTTTCGGTTAAGCGTTTTCCGTGAGACCTTAGGGTTATGGGTTCCTAAACCCTGATATGGTCATGGGTTCGCACTGCGCACTTGAATAAAACACCTGTCTAATATATTATAGTTCGCAATGATATATCCCCTTTCCCAATTCCTTTTGTGTTTATCTTTCTTAACTTATACATTCAACTTTTCCCATTCACATGACTTTTCTGAATCGTAATTACTTTGACAATACCTCTCTCGTTACATATGACATTCACACAACTTTATTATCATTATTATTGTTATTATTATCACGATTAACAAGACAGAATTCTTCTACTACGCACATTATTCACACAATTTATTATCTCACTATTATATTGATTATAAACTGACACTTTGATACGAATCATTCCAACCTTTATCAAATAATCCCTCTAATTTATAAATAATACTATCTTGTTGTATTTATCCCGTAACAGATGGGAAAGTTCACTAATTTTTTAAGATTGTCAATGTAATTAATGCATGCCTTATTTTGGCCTTAGTAAGATATTACAATAATTATAGACTTATAACTTTAGAGCCTAATGATGAAGTCATTGAAAACAATTGCTCCCTCAGATATTCTTTGCTTGTGAATATTGCATGAGGGAATATTTAAACTAATACTGAAGAATCAAAATACTTACCATTCGATCCCTTCGTATAGTCTCGTTTATTTTTTTTATTGTTCTTCATATCTAAATATTTAAGGCGGATTTTGCCGAAAACAAAGAATTCATTGCAGTGGTTGTTTATAAAGATGTCAAATCTCGTAAAGTCTATTACCCTTATGATCCTGCACCATTTTGTGATTCTGTACGTATTAATAGTCCACATTGTTTAGTTAAAATGCTTCAAGATCCTGGGACATGTAATTACATTCTTTTGATTTCACAATATGAGAAATCAATAACAATTTATTATACATTACGTGTATATTCAACAGCACCATTTACCTTGTCAAAAATCAAAGATCCCTATACTATATCAAAACAAGTAAGATATAAAAATCATAACTTTTGTTGTGTTTTTTTAAGTGAAACTCATTCATAATCCAATGCAGAACCTGGCATTTATTGTACATCAGCTCAAATGACCATATTGTATCGGCATAGAGAGGTGAAATTATCTATATACACTTCAAAAGTAATAAAAGCACTCGAAGTAGTAAACAGTTTTAAAACTGATGGTCTAAAAGGAAACATAGGCTATTGATTCTGAACAATATTACTGAACATCAATTTTTAATTAAAATAAACATGAGGACCTCGACTATTCTGTTTAGATCTATCAACAAGTTTCATTTCCACAGTTAATAACTGCGCAGAGTGATCTTGGGAATTTTTAATGAAATTTCTCCATTTCATTGCAATCATTTTTGTGCAATGAATATTGACCAGGTAACAGGCGTACCAACCTTGTATTGTTTTTATTTTTAATTCTGCCGTAATAACTAAGTTTACCGATTTGACTTCCCAGTTTGTTGCACTCATTGTTTAAAAGCGTTCAAATGATATTTATCAGTGAGCTTAGTATGAAATACCAACTCGATTAAAGTGACTTAGCTAAGTATTATTTACCCATAGAAATGATCCCTTGAGTCCAATCGATGAATAGATTTAAAATTAATGAACGTATGGCTTGATAGTAAAATGTATTAGGGAATCAAAGCTGTTATACTTATAGACAAAATGTCTGGCGCTTTGACCGGGTTAGTGGATATGAAAGTTAGCAACCATTATCTTTCAATGTGAGGAATGCTTAATGAGGAAGATTCCAGTCGATAGATATTCTCTATACCTAGTATTTTATACTACCACTAATATTTTATCTCTTTAGTAGCTCTAAGATTTGTCTTGTTAATTTCATTCGGCTGTGTTTATGTGATATGGGAACTTAAACTGATGAACATATGTACTGGTTTCTACATTATTTAAGATTGATTGATCCAATGTTAACGCCGAATTTCATGTTAGAAGTGTTATTAGCTATCATTATTTTAGCTTGGTAATGATATATACATGTTTTTTAATCACCTGCTATCTTGTGGTACATTCTTATCGATCATATAATAATAATGTTTAAGTGAAATCATAAAAATTGTAAGGAGTGGTCAGAAAAACCCAATTAATTAGTGATTTAAAAAAAATTTTCCTTTCGAATGTGTTTCATCATAACGCTATATGGATTTCTATGAGAAGCTATAAACTGTTGTGTATAAAATAAGTTAGAAGCCAAAAAATGAGATGTCATTCTGGAGTTGTATTGCGAGTTGGATAAATGAAATCATTTGATTTCTATACTGTTAAAATAATATTGGGCGTTTATACAAACATTTACAGAATGTATGTTATTTAGATGTATATAATTGTTTTTGTTGGTCCGGTCTATTTTTAACTCAGCTGAAAACATTCATGTAAGCGAATTAATAAAAGCTTTAGACGAAATGGAGGAGGTTTGTGAATGCACTGTTTCTTGTTCTTCTGATAAAAACGCACATTTCCTTAATGCTAATCGAATATTACATATCAAGTTTGTAATTTATTCGATTTTTTTCCTACTTTTACGGTAATAAAAATGTTACTATATACATATATCGTTTAACGTGAAATACACGGACTATTTGTTTATAATGCTATTCCATGACCACGATATTTCAACCAACTCTTCCCTAATTAAAACAGCAATTGGTAGGAAACAAAATACGTACTCGGAAAAATCCAGTAAAGAAGATACAATAGTAAAAATAGAGTTTATATAAAAATCTCCTAGTGTCTTCTCGATTCGTTCACTAGCGAAAATTGGTTGGAAATTTAACAATCAGTATATATAATCTGGAACCTGGTCAGAACATAGACATTAACACCATTTGATGCCAACTCACTGGTATAGACGTAAAACGTTCGTGCGCAGGGTCGAAGGTCTTGAATTCGATTCCTATCGATGGTGTTGTGGATGTCCGCTGCTAAACAGTCCCCATACTAGAACCAAGTAGCTTTCTACAGCTTCTTGGTTTTCGTTTCCAGACTATACTTGTGTCTTTGACTCTACTCTAAAACTACTACTACTAAACACATTTTCCAGCATTAACACCGACAGCAGGATAACCAACTGGGTGTGTTCTTACCTCTCTGAAATTGAACAGCATACTGTGCTTGGAGGAAATTGTTTTGCGTTCTCACGGACTCAAGGTGTGCCAAAATAAGCTATTCTTTTCTCAATTTCTCTGCATAATGTGACATCTACAGAAAACACTTTTGTTAGGTATACAGATGATCTCACTATATACACATCGATTTCTACCTCTTCACATCCCCTTACAATGGATGAGTTCTTGTCTCTCATTGAACAATGGTCTCACACTTAATCCTTCTACATGTTAGGATGTTAATTTTAGTCTGAAACATGAATAACACTTAAACATCCCAAAAAGCTTGTAGTAATATTCTTTGACAAAAACGGTGTCAAAGGTCATTTATTTTGGTGTAAGTTTTTCTTCTGATCTCTTAATCTATTCATGCTTTATTGATATTGAGGAAAATCCTTTTTTGAATTACTATACAAACAGACCACATGTTTTTGGCATTGCTCCGTATTTACTTTTACGGTTTAATTATTATATTGTGTTGTTCTTTACTATTCCCCATTATTCTTTCCTGGGCTTTCGATAAAAGATTTTGCCGTATTGTGGAGAGTGCTGAAGGCATTTACCAGGATTTGTGATGAATTTTTGGGCTTATTATGTATATGGTTGCGGATAGACATTTAAAATCTTGCCAGATACTAACCATCCATTTCACTTACATCTGCCTCCTCGTATATCTTCTTGTAGAACGAGACGCTATTTCATTCAAATCCGTGCACGCAAGCAAAGATATAAAAACTCTACAACACTTATCTCGCAAATGTACTACGTGACGAACAGGTTGTAAAAGCTGACCTAATCACTAACTTGTATCCTTAAATATATCGCTAATGAAAAGTTGTACATATTTTTATTTTGCTTTAAAAAAGATTCATTGAATTCCAGATTGTTTCATTTACTTATTTCATGTATAAATGTATGCAGTTATTCACTTTTTTTTCTTGTTTCGTAAAATAAGGTCGTCAAAACATTGTGTGCTGATAATTCCATATTGTCCTTAACATATGATATTAAATAAAGCCATTCGCAACAGTAATAATAATTATTGTCTTACTAAGATCAGTTCATGAGTTAACCTTTGTAAAGGATATGCAGTAGTATGTATCACACCCTTACTAACATAATTCCATATTGATAATAATAATAATAATACAATGAATAAATATTTCTCTGAATTTCCGATTGTTGCATATATTTTTGCTTCCTTTTTTAAAATTGTATTGTAGATTACTGGTGAGTGGAAAGGATCAAATGCTGGTGGCTGCATAAATGACAAAGAAAGTTATAGAACTAATCCACGATTTGAAATTAGTGTACCAAATAATAATTGTGATAATCAGCTTTTGATTGAATTGCGTGGACCAAGGTAGTCGTTTATATACCTATATTTGTCTACCATTCTTTCTCTCTCGATATATATATATATATATAACTACATTTTTGAGGAAAAGTAAAACGCCAACAGGACTTTTCACTTGAAATGTTTATTCGACAAATAAGGTAATTGTTTTCATCAAAAAGAAAAAATTAAGTCAGTAAGTTATATAATCAACGTAAAACCTCGTGTAAATGTGTTCTACCGTTCTAGATGTTGAAGCATATCAACACAATAAGATGATTAGATAAACAGTCCAAATAATACAAGTTCAAATGATAGTTAAAAAGAGATTAAGTACACAGAATATGGTTTGGAAAGAAAGGAATGGATTAGCTAAGTGGAAGTATCAGGTGGTATTAAAACGCAGAACCTAGGTAAAGACAGAATTAATGCATCTGGCCCATTGAGAACGATTTCAAAATAGTTCACTCAAGGTCTCGTAAACGGATAGTTAGCACCTACTAATGTGCCTCAAAGTATCAGTCAATGACTTTAGCTACTGATCTCACATCTTGGTTTGATGGCCTCTGACCCACTCTACGCTAACCAGAATAAGTTAGAAGAATACAATATATATATATATATATATATATATATATATATATATATATATATATATATAGAAAGCAAAATTCATATGACACCCAATAAATATTGTTCATAATAAAGTGATTAATGGTACGGTACACCATAAATAGAATACACAAACCTGTGGCTATGTGGTCATTTGGAGTCTGTCAACACAACTTATACGCGCGGTAACTACTCCTCGCATTAAAATTTACTTGACAGTATTTTGATTATTTTATCACCTATTTTTACAGAGATTATGCACTGGGCTTAGAATTAATTCGTATATCTGCTACAAATGATCAAGCACCCAATCAGCAAAATCGATCAACTACTGGAGATTACAGGTAATTTATTCTGGTAAAAAAATATCCAATTGACATTTATATTTAACAGATTCTTAATTTTAGTCATAGTTTCCACCCCCTTTCTCTACCTACGTGGGTCCGAACATTCGATTAAAATCAATAGTCCACATAATAAGCTTGTGACCTAGTTTATGTATGTGAACATGTGTACTCCGTCATTCAGTTATATTAGACGTATTCAATTAGCTTATTTTACAGTTTTAGTTCTTAGTATGTAGTTTGTAGTGGTTGTCAAACACTTCCGACTTCACACTAAGTAGTCTAACTAGATTTTTTATTTAACTTAGTCCTTGTTCGACCGACTTAATAGAGGAATAAGTGTTTTTACGCGGTTGCTGAAAGCTATCAGGAAGGATTTCTGTTCGAACTTTATTGCGCTGACTGGCAAGTTCATGTCCCGAATCTTAAGAGGACTGATAATTCGCACATCGCCTAGTGAGCCAGTTAGAAATATGTTAACACTGGGGCTGCGACTGACCTCATGTGGAGGGTTGCAATATTTCTACTGACTGAACAGTATAAATCATAAGCGTTTGCTAAGTAGTTGGAGGTAGCCCGTAGGAATCTCTAGATTCATGTTTCGTGCCAGCTGGAACTCGTCAGCTATACATATCTATAAGATACTGACGTGTGCTTGGATCTACTAGAAATCATCGGTTTCATCAAGGTTAAAGGCATCTCTTGTAGACGAGTGTTTACTAACACGAAACTTAGTTCAAGTAGGGTGTTAGGTCCCGATAAACATAATGAGTGGTAACTTTGGGATCCTTTTATGGACCAATACCAAACGTATATTTTTATCGTATAATTGTTAAGTAACTAAACTATTCATATTCACATTCCTCTTATTATAAACTTTATTTTGACCTACGAACCATTATTATAAGTTTTACCATTCTTGAATTATGCCCTGTCTATTAGTCACTGCTTCCCACATTCACAGCCACATTTGGCCAAATTTTGTACAAATGTTATTTTCTATTTTATGCTACGTTGTGGTCTGTTTGATGGGTATATAAATTCAGTATGTTTGAAATACAAGGATTCATATTGCAGAGGCTGAGACTGGTGTTCTGGACTTAACTGGCTGGGCTAGGCTGAAAGCAGGACCAATCAGGACTCTAGGCTGCTCGCACGTGTTTTACGCGTTCTTGGTCCGATCGATAATTTGCTGCTTCTGATTGGCGGCTTTGGGCCATAACATATGATTTCCTGCAGACTAATCCCAAATACTTGACATCTCAACACAGTGCATGAAATGTGGAGTCATGTAGGCTGGTGGCCTCATCGCAACTCATTCGATGGAATTCTATCAGTACCCAAAACAAACGCAACACTGATCGCTACTCAGTGACCAGTTGGTTATCAGTCCATCTGTGATGTTCCTATCCTTGTATATAATAATTTAAACCAAAGACAAAGCTCTCATGGATAACGTTTCAGTTAACCATTTGGGCAGAAATCTCCCAAACTTTAAATGGTTTAAAACTTTTTACGTACAGTGAATAACGATAATGTTAATTATGTTTGGTCAGTGGCAACGAATATCATGTTTTTCTAGTTCCTAGTTATTGATTAAATCCTCTCAATCAATTCGAAATGCGGCCACTAGATTAAATGACCTATTATCAAGGAAAGGTTCAAGCTTATAGGTTCGTTTTGTTAACAAGCGCCAGTTGGTATGTAACAAAACTCCGGCACTTTAACTGGGTTGGTGGACACGGAGAGTCCACCTAAGGGAGTTGGGAAACCCTGATTCCAAACCAATGGTGCACATGGGCTCCAGTATCCTGAGGGAAAAAATGGCGTATGGACCAAATGTTGGTCTCCCGCCACTATGGGACTGCATCTCCATACGATGCTACACTGCCTTGTGGATCAGACCTTTAAGTCGAAGGCTCCGAGTGTGGCGCGCTAAGAAAACCACCTGCTTCGGTTTGGGCACCCGGGCAGTATCACAGCCCTCACACATGTTTGATAAGATGACAAATATTTAACAAAATACTGTGCTCGCTCCGATCAGAACTAAGACATTTCACTTTCTCTTGATAACACTCAACTTTATTATTATTACTGTTTTTCTTTATATACTACATCACTTATCACTTTTTATTCTCACTTCATATATCCCCATTTTTCAACTTATACAGCAGCTCGCCTATGGTGGAAACTATTATATCTAAACTATCTCGAGTCTCTGCCTGGTTGAAAATTGTATGTTACCACCGAATACGAGAACTGAAGCAGTTTTTCTGAAACCACGTGAACCATTCAAACTGACCGCCTTCAACGTTCGCACATTTATGCAGGTCGGACAACAGATAGGGTTGGCTATGTCCTTGGAAAGTCTTAATATCGATGTTTGTTGTCTATCCGAGACCCGTATTCAAGACTCGGGTGAAGTACTACAAATTCGCTCTCCATCTGTCGCCTCAAAAACCTTGTTTTACTTGCGTTTATCCGGGGACCCTGTGGCATCTTCGTCTGGTCTTGCTGGCGTTGGTGTCGCACTAAGCGCTAGAGCTGAGGCAGCATTAATCGATTGGATCCCCATTAACAGTCGGTTATGTGCTGTTAGATTAGAAAGTTCCATCAAAGTGAGAAGAAATCGGCGTGAGAAACGATGTTTTTTCGTCATCGCCTATGATCCGACAGATTGCAGCCCAGTTGCAATCAAGGATTAATTTTACCACCAGTTATCTGTTCTTCAGAAAGTGCATCCGACAGATATTGTAGTTCTAGCGCTTAGGTGGTCGATGGGGACTTGTTGGTCACAGGACAGATAACAGGGACCGTCTACTGCAACTGTGCACAGACCACCTGTTTCTGGCTAACACTAACTTCCGGCACAGTCATCGCCAATGTGCCACCTGGCGCCCTCCCTCTGTGTCTCAAGCCTGGACTCAGATTGATCACATCGCGATCAGCTACCGCTGACGTGGTTGTGTACAAGACTGCCACTCTTTTTGGAGTACCTATCTGAACTCTGATCATGCCCTTGTTTGCGCCAATGTTACTTTACTTTTCAGTGGCCAACGAATTCATCGTGCTAAATTGATTGATGTCAGTAAACTGATTGCAACTTCTGTCGCAATTAAGTATCAAACCGTGCTAGGTTCTAGGCTAGCTACCATCCCACCGAAAAGTATAGATGATCATTAGTTGCAATTGCATGACGCCATGAAAATGGTGAGTAAAGTCGCTTGCGGCTTCACGAAACGTCCCGCTTATAAGCACTGGATTTCTTTAGGCTCCTTACAATTCATCGGGACCGTCAGTCTACTTTAGGTGACCGTGAGTTTGACCACATACGAAGGCTGTTACGTAATGAAGTCGGGCAGAGCTTGCGTAAGGACCGAGAAGCCTGGTTTTCGGAGCGTGCTAATGAGTTGGAAGCAGCAGCTGAATATGGTAACTGCCGGAAGCCACTGGCAGCAAGGAGTCTGGTGTGAGCCAAACAATCTACGAGGATGACGGAACGCCAATCACTAACATCCATCGACGTCTTGGACGATGGGCAAAATTTCTCGAAGGGCAGTTCAACCGGCCTACTGCTCCGGCAACATCGGTCAGACTGTCCTGCCTCCATAGCCGGTGACGACTGATCCACCAAATGAGGTGGAAGTCCGCAAGGAACTCCAACTCTTGAAGCGCTACAAATCACCTGGCCCAGATGACTTACCTCCGGCTCTTTTTAAAGATGGTGGTGACTTTCTGACTAAGGAACTGACGATGTTGTTTACAAAGGTCTGGGAGCTAGAGAGTGTACCAACATCATAAATGAGTCGATAGTTGTCCCTATCTTTAAAAAGGGTTCACGTCGTTCCTGTAAGAACTATCGGGGGATAAGTCTACTTCCGATTGCGTCCAAGCTATTGGCTTCCGTCATACTTCGTAGGTTGTTCAGAACCCGAGAAAGATTGACTCGCGAGGAGCAGGCTGGTTTTCGTTCTGGTCCAGGATGTATCGACCATATCTTCACTCTCCGCCGAATGTTAGAACACCATCATACTTATCAAAGGCCAACAATCGTAGTGTTTCTTGACATCAGAGCTGCCTTCGATTCGTTGGATAGGACTGTTCTCTGGGATTGTCTATTGAAGAAGGGTGTGCCTGAGAAGTTTATTAACATCCTAAAAGCCCTATATACAAACACCTCAGGCAGAGTAAGGGCATACAACCACCTCTCTCCATTGTTCCATCCAAGCAGTGGGGTTAGGCAGGGTTGCCCAATCTCACCATTCCTCTTCAACCTTGCCATCGATGACATTTTGAAAACAATTCTAATGGATGTAAGTAATGGCGGTGTGGATCTGTTGCCTGAAGAAAGACTTCTCGACCTTGAGTATGCGGATGATATTGTGTTACTGTGCGATAATGCCCAAACCATGCAATCCGCACTTAATCAGTTGGCAATCAGTGTCCGTAGGTACGGTATGTGCTTTGCACCTTCGAAGTGCAAAGTAATTCTACAAGACTGGCAGGATTCTAATCCTGTACTCACCCTGGATGGTGAGCAGATAGAAGTAGTCGAGAAGTTCGTGTATCTGGGTAGCTGCATAAGTGCTGGTGGTGGCGTGAGTGATGAGATCAATGCACGTATAGTGAAAGTCAGATTGGCTTATGCCAATCTGGGCCATCTTTGGCGCCTTCGTGATGTCAGTCTGGCTGTAAAAGGTCGGATCCGCAACGCGTCGGTGAGAGCAGTTTTACTCCATGCCTGTGAAAATCGTTGTCTCCGAAAGATTGTTGACATCCAGTGGCAACACCATGTCAGTAATGCAGAGGTTCGGCATCGTGTGTTCGGACACAGAGACGACAATCCAATTGGTGTCACCATCTTGAAACACCGACTTCGGTGGCTTGGACATGTTCTACGAATGTGGTTCCAGAGAATTCCACGTCGTTCATTACTTGCCGACTCTGGGACTAGTTGGAAAAATCGGAGAGGTGGTCAGTGTATGACATAGTGTAACTGTATGAAAGAAAGCTGCACAGGACTGGTTTCTATTGTTCCTCTACGACTCCCTCAGTCAGTCAGCTACAACGTAGGACCACGCGCATATATGCATCGGTCCAAGTTGCCATACCTCATTAATACAGCAAGATGGACACCGGATTCATAAAAGTAGTTAATTCAGTGGTAATATATAAAAGAAAGATTGTATATAAGGATATAGTACAGGAAGAAAGAATTAGTTCGTAGAAGGAAAGATATGAAGCGATTTTAATCTCTTAATTTAAGGGAAGACAGAGAGTGTATACACCGACGACATTGTGATCGATTCTGAGCCATGTCACCAAGAGACTCCAACCATTGGTTACGATAGTCACGCGGACCCCAACCAAGTAGTCTGCATCTACCAACATGGCTCAGAACAGAAGTTAGTGACTTCAAACACTGATGCCACGTTTTGGTTTGGCCGCTTCTAACTTTCTTCCAACCATCCCGAACACCGGTTAGCATTGCACGTCGTGGTCATCGGTGTTCAGGCATACGTAACACGTGGTCCAACCATCTCAGTCGATGAAGATTCACAACCTCATCAACTGATTAACCATCATAACCTAATACCCTGCGTCTAACCTCACTATTACTTACTCGGTGATCCCAGCAATATTCCTAAGGCATCTATGGTCAAATACTAGTAGCTTACGAGTGTCTCCTACTCTTAATGTCCATGTTTCGCTGCCGTAAATTAAAACAGAACGGACTGCCGCGCAGTATACTCGTCCTTTTATTGATAGACTCCCTGGTTGGGGTCCTAGAGATGGTGCAACACAGTGGCTAGATACATTATCAGATGTGGCTCAAAATAGAAGCCAGTGGCGACCCTACTGTAACCTTCTTTTACTTTCTCCATAAAAAGTGACCGTAACTTCTCTAACTGAAAGAATTCTTTCTGTTTCCTTCATCGTTATTAATATTTCACTAACATACACTAATTTGTGGTCGTTATTGTTCTTTTTACAGGCAGCTTACTTTATTTCTTCCCATTCTCATTATTATTGTGTGGCGCATATGTATCTGTTGCCCCCTTGTACCAATATTTATATGTTCAAATAGAATATATAATAAATGGTATCTAGCGTAGCTGGTCTTTAAAATGTTTTGATTTCAGCTATTTAACATTAAATTTTATAGTAAACAATGTTTAGAATCGGGATTATTAGTATCGTATACTGGAATTTCAGTGATAATTTTCAGTTACTCACAAGCGCCGTAGAACTTGATAAATATGTGTGTGTATTGGCTCAAGTTGTCACATCATATCACCACAGTGAGACTAAATTATTAAAACAAACGGTAGAGTAGTAGAATTAGTAACGGTACCATTGGTAGTAGAAAATATTAGGCATAGACAATATGAAATAAATTCGCGGAATAAGTGGCAGACAATTTTAAAACTGAAGATATGACACACGATAAAGAGTGATTGCATCTGTTGTATTGGAACAAATCCTGAGGCATCGGAAACCATTAGGTATGGTAACTGATAGGATCCCAACACGAGTAAGACCAACAGTCTATGAAATTATAAATATCGCATTTTTATTTGGCCACCCTCTAGCTTCCTTTGAACTTGAATCTACAACTAGAATTACCTGTTGCGGTAAGCGGTTGTTGGGCATAAGCAACTTAATTCCCAACCACCTCAGTCGGTAAAGATTAACAATCTTATCATCAGATTTACTCGTTTGTTTTATTAACCAGTATTAGAAATCTATACAATATACTGGACATTTGATTCCACATTATTATTGTTAAATATCTGTGTTTTACATTCGATTCCGTATATATTTTGCCTATTGTTTAAAAAAAGGAATATAAGACTTCTCAGTTACGTCGAGCGGTAGCGAAATTTTATTGATTACTTTGTTGTGACCCGTTTTCAGAACTGTTTATTCATTTGTTAACTAACAGTCAACTCATAGACTTATGCTTTCGCTAAATATTATGTAAACTAATACTATCTTTGAATTCCTATAATCTATCATCTACTTGGGGTCGATCATGTGAACAGTTAAAATACTTCGGTAATTCTGTCAAATCGGTTGATTTTGCAATATTCATTATAATGAAAACGAGTAACATTTGTGATATATATTTAATGCTTTTGTTACACAATCTGCCAATAATTTTCTTATTACCCCATTTTCAATAGTCAATGACTTTAAATTCTCTTATTTATTTATAGAAGAGGATATGTTGTTCTAGAACAAGCTGGTCTCTCTGGTGGTGTATACAATGTAATTGTTTCCACTTATCGACCTGGCCAAGAAGGACCATTTATTCTCTCGATTAAATCTATAAGTAATTTTACAATAACCCCCATATGATGAAGATAACGAAGAACATTACCATGTCTCATTGTCATCATTACTCTGTTTTCTTTGAAGTCTTACTTCCGGAAATCCAGAAAGAGTATTTTTGATGCGCTTTGTTTTTTATTTATAAAAAAAGTACTAAAATGAATATCCAGTTTATAAAATATTCAATCTTCAACTTCTGTTTGGTCAAAATGAAATAGTTCAAACTTGTTGCTTTTCAGTAGTCAATTAATAACCTGAAACCTCACGCAAATAATATGAATCGATCCCAGTCACTACATCATACCAGGATGGAATTAAATTAACAAGATGAATCACTGACGCTGAAGTGGAAAAAACTGTACGTAGAAAATATGGTCTAATTGTGAATTCAACATTATATATATCGTCGGTATAGAATTGTAGAGGTTGCTGAATTTTATTGAAATCACAAACCGACCAACGTCTCACAACTATTAAAAGGCTAGGAGCACTGAACGACTGTTTTTTTCCTAGGATGGGGCTTCCCAGCCTTGCGTGTCCATAACTTCACAACGGGAATCAAGTCCGGGACCCTCGTGCGCGGATGTTTACCTCTAGACCACAAAGTCGTGATCAAATGGTGTTCAAGTTTAACTTCAATAAATCCACAATATTGTGCGACCAAACATCATTGGGTTCCAGACCAATTGTCTAGAGCTAAGGCATTCGCGTGCGAGAACAGTTCCAGTTGTCAATACACTGCTGACGTGCCTCACACTAGGACGGAAAGTTCTAGATTTTCAATACCAGTTTAACCTGGATTGGTTCGTGGTCTCAATAAAGAAGATTAATTCGTTTTTCGGCCCACTAACAGGTAGTTCTCATTGTGTTAATCAGACCAATAACGTCCACCATAACCAGTAGCACAGTGACTGCCAACAACTGTAGGAAATTATTAAAATTATTTCTCTCCTCAGCTCCTGTCTGTTATGACCAATCATAACACGAAAACTAACCTAAAATATCTTTTATTATGGCCCACAAAATTATATAGAGATTTTATGGTAAGATTGGATCTAAAATACGTATGAATCAGATTTTCCTGATAAGATACAGGATCTGTGTGGGATCATTACAAAATAAGCTTACCTTTAAACATTACGAGTTTTAGTGTTTTGCTCACGTAGGACAAATTGAATAGAACGAATAAAACAGCGAAAACGACTGAAGTGGCTAGCTAAATACCATGTTAGATTATAGTCTATTCCACAATTAGATGATATATTTAAGGATGATTAGCACAACAATGATAGTCGACAACTGTTTGAGACGGGTAGGTTTCATGAGGACACAGCTCGAAACTAATCTCAATAACGTAAATTTATTTATTTTAACAAATAAGGACTCATTTGTTTTATTCCACGCAGCCATACAGTGTCACCGCCTACACACAAATCAAGCGACTTGTGTGGCGCATATGTATTCGATGCCCCTTCTTAACAATATTTATGTGTTCAAATAAAATAAAATTATTGTCTCTTGTGATTTACTAAATAATTCATCTGACTACTTGAAGGTAGCAAACTTGTTTATCCCAAAGTATTTTCATTTAAGTACACAATTTTCCATTATTTTATAGTTGCACTAATAATTTAAATATAGCCGCGTTTCCTAAAATTAACAAAGTATTTGGAAGTGTCCTGAGAACACATAGACTTAACACTTTCGCTGATATTTTTAAGGGAAACTATAATTAAAGAACCAAAATGAAACAATTTATCCCTTTTTTTAAAGTTTTAATTCTAATAAATATGTATTCTGGAATATGCTAAATGTTAAGACCACTGTGCTATAGTATCAACTAGTTGACTGGAAAAATTTCTGAGGAACTGCGTGCTTCCTTATTTTTAAGTCTTCGGGTCGCTTTGTAATTAAACAATGTTTCATTCATCTGAATCCAAGAATTTACGATTATAAAATGGAATCCGAGTGCATATCGTTTTCCAATCGGTAATATAAACGAACAGCATACCAGCGGTAATGGTCCAAGCTGTAGCTGGTCGGCGCCTGGTAATGTAAGTACTTGATCAATATTGTGCTTACCATTTCTTCGCAAAACTCATTAAGGGAATAACTGCGTCCCTTGAGTATTTTATATTTGCCAAAAGTGAGTCCATTTCCAATGTATCCCAAGAAACGTACCTGATGTATTACCTAGAAATAAAGAACATTAAAGGTGTGATAGCAAAAACTAAGAGTGGAATATTTTTTTAGTACCTTTACCTGTAAAAAAAGGAACAGTACAAAACTAATAACCATACAGTAGGTATTTCATTTGCAAATTACTCATTAATTGTTTCGGACTTTTTGTTCCTTTTTTCATACTAATCACTCTGTTCTCGTTCTCCTCTTTTCGATCTTCTCAACCTTTTGCCGCCAGGCATTCTACTTCTGATTAGTGACACCACATATATATCGGCATCAGTAGCACACATCGGAGTATGACTGAATTTAAGAAACATTTTAAAACTTAAGCAGAAAAAAAGCTAAGATATTGAGAGGGCTTATATCTATTCATATCTGATTGTACGAACCAACACCGAGGTTTCCTATTTTTGCTCGTCTCACAGGAACTACAATTAATAAAAGAATCAACCAAGTTCCACATACAACCACTTGAACTTCGGCGCGAGATTCACACGTCTATATGAATTAACAGTGTTCCAGCATAATGGCTGTTATCAATTCGTAAAGACCTAATTCTAATTTCTAACTGTGATTCATTATGCTAACTTTTCACATTAACTTATGATCTCATTTTAAACATGGAAAGCCCAAATGCCACCCATAAATTATATCGTCACTTCTAACCTTAAAGTTGTCAATGAAAGCAAAACTTTGCACTAACAAAGAAGACGTGTAACAAACACCTCCCAGCTATTGATCTCGTAAACTGTGAACCCACTTCTTGTAAATATTTCTTTAAAACTATAATTTTGTAAATGCAGTATACTGTGTTTAAATGCTTTTTGTGATGGAAGTAAAGAACATAGGTATTTGGGCTAACAAATGATCGTGCATAAAGTTAACAAGTCGGTGTGCATTTAGGCGATAAGTAGACAATTAGGCGTAGATTCAGAGACATTTCAAACCCACTGTGATAAAAGGAAATATTGCAATGTCTTATTGGGTTCTCGTTGGAACTCAACGTTGAATCAAAGCACGTCCTCACGCAAGTCTTCACGAGTTATCTCGTATGTTTGTGATAAGAATTATATGACGTTGGGGAGTTCCTTGCCAAAGTGCTCAATGTGACCTGCGCGGACTTTAGGTTATTACGCAATAACACTTATCTATCTACTCAACCGACCAGAAATCAACACATATTACATTGACTAGTAGTGCTTAAAATTAATAAGACGACTAAATTGAACAAGGTGATATTCCACACTAAACCGCCCAGGTTTACAACACTTACGTGAAACAAAAACAAAATTTGAGCTCCAACCTGACCTTGAAGTCATGTCAAGATAGCTTAGGTTATCAACAAAGCCCAATATTTTCCATTTATTTCCTGAGTGAGTGCTGAATATATTTAGATATATATATAGATTTTCTTCGAAATAATTATAAAAGGTATTCTGAAAGCTTTTTTCACGAAGCAATTCTTCAATAAGAAGGATAATATTTCTATGGACCTGTGTTAATGTTTGCAGCTTGTTTTTCAGTGAAGATTCGTCTTCTCCCTAAAAATGCTTCCTGATGGCGTTGATACCACGTTCAACAAAAGCGCTCTAGATACTGACTACTCGATGAGAAAAACGAAAACTCATCCTAAATTTATGAGATCACGGTAATTGAACCTTCTCAGAATGGACTCAGAAGTGATTATTTCTAGAGAGAGTAAAACGATAAGGTATATTAAGGATAACATCGTTATTAAAGATATGGGGTTACAATATAAGGTCACCACGCGTTCTCCGATATGATCAAGGGGAAAATTTCTAGAGATTTAAGCGTGGTGACATATATTCAGTGATTTTTGTAACAACAAAAATAAAAACCACATTTTTTCTCTAATCTGTCACACTTTAGTTGTAACCACATTTTTATTCAATATCTGTTGTTTTGCTGCATCATTTGTTAAAAAGACGATGATAATTGTTCCGATGAATGATATACGATTCTACTACCGCGTTGTTTAAAAATATAGAACACTATCTACGCCGTTTGTTCTTCTGTTTTATTGGCCACCGTTTTGATTGAAGACTATAATAGTATTATAACATCATTATAGGCCTTCCGACTCAACGTTGGACTTTTGGCGCGGATTACTATTGTATAATACTATTGGACTCCGTCCTCCTCATTACGTCATTGGTGCAGTCACTTGCAGAGGAACACCTGTCAATCAAGTGAACTCAGTTTGTGGTCGTTGTTCTCACAAGGCAATTCACAAGTAACATTCATTCTATAGTAACTGTTAGTGTCTGTTTGTTTAATATACCTTTTGTATTGCTAACGGTATTTTGTTACCTTTGGGTTTTACTAACGGACAGACATCTAGGTTTCTTTACTATTAATTTTTTGGTATACAACTATTAACCTAGTGTATCAATATATTTTGTGTAAGCTCTTTTTGTTTGGGAACCACCACAAGCGCTCGGCTTATGAAAGTTTTGAAAGATCCTTCACTAATTGTGCTCATACACGCTGAACTCATTCGGCTGAGTCAATATCCTTCATAAGACGTGGGATGGATGCTTGGACACAGTAGTCTAGGTTC
The DNA here is from genome assembly GCF_000699445.3 of Schistosoma haematobium. Lineage (NCBI taxonomy): Eukaryota > Metazoa > Platyhelminthes > Trematoda > Strigeidida > Schistosomatidae > Schistosoma > Schistosoma haematobium. The sequence continues at coordinate 9,100,988 of NC_067198.1, forward strand.
AGCCTTACGTCAATGGGATATAAAAACGCTTAGCCGCGCCCTTTAAGGAGAACAATCGTAATTTTCCTCGGTCAGCTAATTTTATTGCTTTGATCGTTTACTGTGCATCATAACTACTCTGTTCGCTCTAACTGAATTTATTTCCGTCAGTATTCGTCAAGAGTATCGTTTTATTGGAAGTATTTTATCGTCAGCAACTTTTGAGTACATTGGTTCATTTTGTATTTATTTGCACTTTTGGTTCTTAAAATTTAGTTTTTCACTTTTTCTGACCATTTTCTCTGTGGATATTGTTTGCGCCTAGTTTCTTTTTAAAAACCTCTGACTATTGACTAATCGGTGTAAAAAAGCAATAGTCAGTGCTCATGCTGTTGATGCACTGTGGAATGTGGCATACAGTGCAATGAGTGCAAATTATGGTACCATGAAATTTCTACGAACAAGACCCCTATAGCTTTCAAACGGCTTGTTAAAATAGTTGCTTGTGGTTGTGTTACAAACGCTGTTCAAACGCGAAGCCACTAAAATGGGGGGATTCTGCTTGGAGGAATATTACCAAGCGTAATCGAGGCACATCATACAGTACTCGTTCGGCCGATACGCAAAGTCATGTGAAGTTACACTGAATAAGTTATGAGTCGATTGAATTACATGGGCCAACGGATTATGAGCGACTTATAAAGTGATTTGTTGAAAATAAAAGCCGTAGTATTGAAGGTTCTTTTATCCACCGCTCTCCAAACGTCAACGAGCAGGAAACACCTAGAAAACCTCAATGTATTGTTAGGTCCGTTTCTAACAGGAACAACAACCTAGATGCACAATCTGTCGGTAGTCATCCAGGATCCCACACTGTGTGTAACTTGACTTTGATTGCTACTCCAATGAAAGCTAATAAATGGGTACAAATCAGATATAAGGAACGACCTAATGTTGCTAAAGGAAAGATAGTCCTTCAATCAATAGTTAAGAACTTGAAGATTGACCATGGTGAAAAGTCAGTTGTCTTTCATATAGTCAAGGAGAGTGAAAGGGCAGAACTCGTGCTAAACATGACATTGGGGTGATAAGTGAGCTACTAAACCAGCTAGTGCTTCAGGATAATCTCTAATGAGCTGAATGTACTTGCTGTTGCAGAGACTCGGTTGATTCTATCTATACATAGTAGGGAACTTGTTTTTGGAAGTTTCACATTAGTAAGAACTAACAGGATCCAGAATTACAAGAGAGGAGTAGTTCTGTTCGTCAGAAAAACTATCCCGTCTGCCGTTTTCGATAACAGATGGAATTGAAGTGTGACGTGCGAATAAGCTAGTTGCCAATTGAAATGCAAAGGACAAGAGCTGCTGATTGATTCCGTCTGCGGCAGTCCAACCTGTGAGGTGAATGAGGTTTTGCTAGGAGGTTTCAACAATTATTCATCAGGTGATCAGTGTTTAATCTTGGAACAATTTAACGCATCTACAGTAGACTGGAAAAATCTGAAGACTGAATTGTCATAAAACTCTTTCAAACGAAAACAAATTGATGAAGTAATCACATGTGCCCCAGAGCAACATGTGAAAGAAGCAACTGGGTACAGCCCATAGCTCAAATCATAATAAATATATTTCATACTGACCAAATATGAGGATGACGTCACGAACCTTCATTATATGCCATCCCTATGTGATCATGCGGTTCTAGTCTTTTATTTCCATATATTTATCAATGACGACCATATGTTAGCCCAAACCGGACCAAACGAGTGGAAAGCAAATGTATAAGGTATTATATGCTCACCATCCTCAATATATCAGTGAATAGAACCAAAGTCTCCCTACCAGTGGAGGACAATTACGATAAATCTCAGGTATTTTCAAATTACTTCAGCAATGTATGAACCGCAAAGACGTCCTCCCCACCAGTTCTAACAACCATCCACACACACTCTATACACTTTGATTAGTAAAGTACTTGACGTCCTGATATATGGAAATCCATGGGAATTGATGAAATGCATACTGAGTTACTAAAGGAATAAACGAATTTCGTCGAGAATCTCTTAAGAGTATTTTCTAACCTATCTGTAACCCAGGGTTTTATTGACAAGATAATAGACGAATGCTTTTGAAAGTCTTATCATCAAAGCAACCACGAGATATAAACCTGACAACTTTCAACTCGTTAGCCTAACTAGAATGGTTTTTGACATTTTAGAAAGGATTATCGAGAGGAATTGTTTTAAGTATCTCGGCAAGAACTGTGTTCTTTCTGAGTATTAGCACGTATTTAGAGCAGGTTATTCATGTCTCATAAACTCATGAGTAGTCCTTCAATGTCAGTGCACTCTTAAATATAAAAAGCCACCTGTAGATGTAGTCTGCATTGAATTCAGCAAGGCTCTTGACAAAGATCCTCTCGACTGGCTGTGATATAAGTTAAGGGCTATTGTGTTTGGAGGCGGTCTAATAATGTAGACAAAAGACATCCTAGCTGGGCGTCAATAAAGAGTATAGGTGAACCCCAGGTTGTCTAGCTGGGAAACTGTGACTAGCGGAGTGTTTCATATCATCACGGGTTTTGTTATATGCTGATGATGTCAAGAAGTTGGGAGCGATAAAAAGTAGAGTTTATAGTTTGGAGCTTCAAAATTACCTGAAAATTATTCGAATGGTCTGAAATTTAGTAGTTGTTGACAAATGCTTCAAAATGCATTATAATGCATATTGTTAACCAAGGTACAGATACATACACGTTGAATAACAGTGAGCTACCTGTTGTTCAGATATGCAATAACCTAGCAGTCATCGTTAGCCAATACTCAAAAACCACTTCGCACTGCCGTGCGACAACTGTCAAAGGTTTTAGAACCCTATGGTCAATACGTAGAGCCTTTAGCCATATCGATGCTTCATTCGTCTTAAAATCTAGCATCGCATACCAGAAGTTAGCCTTTGACTATAAAGAGACAGTGAGCCAACGGAGAAGGTTCAAAGAACCACAAGTAAGCTGATTCCCGGAATAGTGAAGCTATAGTATGGTGCTCGACGGGCTAAACTAAATCTATTTCTATCGTCATACTAAAGAACCAGAGGGGACTTGATCACAGCTTATAAGTAATTTAGTAATAAATTTGCATCTGATATTCCCTCACTTTTATTGCCTTCCGAAGCATAGAAATTAAGAGGACATTATAACAATGTTCATAAGCTCAGAACAGATTACTCGTCGGCTGACTATTGACTTTTGCACGCCGCGCGCCACGGACTGGACGTTACTTTCAGGCCGAGGTTTTTAGTTTTATTTTTCTAGGATTCTCGCAGAGCTGGATGAATTATTTTTTCTTGGATTTATGGAAGATAACTCAATTCTTAACTATTAACATATAAACTGTGAATTTCATGCCATATGATAAGTTCTGAATTTAACTTACGGTATTTATGACCATATTCATACAATAATTCATAATAATCTAATTACATATATTCATTTTGACTATACGATCAAACTATACTCTGTCACTTTGAAACCATATATAATCATATTTGACGAAGATTTGTATTTCATATCTGTATTCTATTCCTTAAGGAATATATGGTTATATCGTATTTGAATACTTTAACCCACGTACTTTATGTATCTACAGGACCTATTCAAACCTCTACCTAATATCAAGAAATATATATAGCCGTGTATGTTAAAGGACTGTATTCACTATTTTATGAACTATCATTTAAATCGTATTTGGATACTATAAATCATTTAATTTCCGAAGCTACCTGTCCAATTCGGTAAGTCTGTCATAGTTTTTTTTGACAGTATTTTTTTTCCAAAAAGCTGTTTCATATATTTGTTCAAGAAGCAACATAATAATCTTAGACGGTAATAATCTTCTAAACTACTTGTCTCTGCACCTCCCAATTTTCACTAATACGGACTTTCAGTTTATATATGTATCACGTACCGTACTTTTTTGATTGTTTGATACTAATTATTGACATTTCTAAATTACTTTACTATATAAGACTATCTTTCATGTCATATGTGTTAAAATTTATACAACTTGCTCCTTTATATTCTATTTTGCCTCCACACAGATACTGACATAAATACTTCATCTCCACTACTATCTTTCTGCCATTGTCATCTGTTTTTAACACCACTAATCCTCACGATACATTGACCCTTGGTTAAAACATAGATTTTGATTTTTAGAATAACTTGAGCCCTCGGAATTGATTTTTTTCACCCCTTTCTATTTCCAACATTCTGTTCAATCCACTTGCTATACGTCACTTTCTTATCATGCCACAAAAGAAAATGAAGACCCCTGCTTCTAGGCGTCCAGCCAAACGTAGGAAAACGACACAATTTAACACCACTACTGACACGATTTCCAACAGTTTCAACGAGACGAGCCACTCCGTTCATCTGGAAGCAGACAAGCTTTTACCAGTTGTCTCCATTCCAGACATGTTGAAAACTCTGATGGTAAACAGTGATGATAATCGCAACTGCAACCATATGGATGCTATAAAAAAGTTGCAAGTAGACATGAAAATTCTCAATCCGCTTAAATATCTCATCAACCCCAACCTCACAGAGACTCCAGATCAAATGAATGACATAAATATTTTCCTAGATCGTGTTGCATCAGAGGTATTTGAAAGAATAAGACGATCTAGTAATGCAATTGTGTTTAATATACCGGATACACATGCCCTTAAAAATATCGAATCTAGTCTGCTTAGAGCCAGCAATATGACACACGTACCATGTGTATGCACAAGATTAAAAAGAAGTCATCCTGGTATGCACTCACCGATCTTGTTCAAATTCAACTCATCTGTAGACGCCAGTGAATTTTTAAATTCCTCCAATTCATTGAGACAAAAACAGATTTTCAAGGATATTAAGACTCTTCCGGATAAAACACCATGCCAGCGAAAAGCAGGAAGAGATAACTACAGACCACCAGCGTCAAACTCTCAAACGCATCATAATTCTTATGGTCGTAAAGTTAAGTCCGATTCTAAGAAGACGTCTAGCTTAACAATTTTGCCGTCACCGAAAAACTCTTCTGAATCTCCTAAAGTTCAAAACACAGAAGAAAGTAATCCCGATGTAGGTGGTGTCCATCCTCTTGAGAATGTTGACTTAGATTCAACCCGAAGTAGTTATGCTGATGAAGAATGGGATAACACAATCCAAACCCCTGTTAGTGCAACGCCCAGTTACAGTAACTGTGCAACGGATAACAGGAAAACTAATCATAACATTCATATAACTGACCACGCACTTAACGTTGATATATTCGAACCTCGCAAACCATCGCAAGTATGTTTAACAGTACACAATCCCCTCCAACATATGAAGAAGCCGAAATCAACCACAACCCTTGGAAATAAACGTCTTAAACACGTTACCCATACGTCAGGTATAAATAGTTCTCTGAATTGTAATTGGCCACTTGGTCAAAACCATAGACCTGATAGCCTTCTTGGTCCGGCTCCCAATATGTACACTATGCCCTTATCAGATGTTATATCCAATAGCAATGAGAAAACTTTTTTTGTAATTCCGCCGGCTTTCCTGCCGGCAACGGTAAACATATTTCACATGATGACAAAGTGGTTGAATCTATTTCCCCTCGCAACACGACTCTTACCTTAGCTAATCCTATGAGTATTCATGGAACTACCAATTGCGATTTATACTCCAACCTGCTTCACTATGATGACTCTGAGTTTCTTATTCTTTCGTTCAATGCCCGCTCTCTGTCTAATAAAATTATTCATCTTAAAACTCTTTTATTCCTTGTAAATCCAACCATTGTACTTATTACGGAAACGTGGTGTAATTCATCTATATCCGATCATTTCTTGAATGTAGATAACTACGTTTTCTTTAGAACCGATAGATGTTATGGAATAGGAGGCGGTACAATTATCTATGTCCGTTCAGACATTCAAGCGTGCGAATTTGAGGATAAGTCCCTTGATGCAATAGAAGACTCCACTTGGGTTACTGTAAACTGTGGATCCCAAAATTATTTACTGGTGGGATGCATATATAGACCACCTCATGCGGATACTAAGTTTGACAGATTACTAACAAACATATTTTCCACTGCTTCGGATCAACCGCATACTTTTAAAATCATTGGAGGTGATTTTAATCTGCAAAAAATTACATGGGGCTTGCCTCCGGTACCAGGTCGATATAACAAGCTAGTTGAAACATTAGAAATTTCTGGATGGGTTCAACAGGTCCGAAAACCAACCAGGGGGAATAATACACTTGATTTAATGTTCACAATCAACATAGACTCTATCTCAGTGCATACCAGTCATGAGTTTTTTATGAGTGACCATAGAGTTGTATTGAGCATTATTCACTCTTTAAACGCCATACAATTGAACTCTAAAGCTTCAATGACGTACCAGAGCAGATATTTTGATCAACAAACATGGAAACGGACTGAAACTCTCATTCGATGTTTACCATGGGAAACTTATTTTACCACAAATAATGTTGACATTGCGCTTTCCAATCTATATCACAACCTGATATATTGTCTTGACTGCACTGCTCCAGTTATTGACCGTGTGGCTTATAATGCTAATAGGGGCCAAAATACTTTTAAAAGAAAGCTGAGGAAATTAAAATACCGCTACTATGAGCAGAATGATGTGTATGCACTTCAGAGTATACTTAAATTAATCGACAGAAATGCTTCATCTAAACATAAGTATTTCATGAATATAGAAAATAAAGCTCTACGTAGTAAAAGCCCAGAATTATCAATACTTCGACTTTTAAATCCCGTGTAAAGTCAAATTCCCTTGGCACGACAAAATTCTTCATAGTTAACGGAAGCATTGTTAACGACCCGAATACTATATGCGAACAATTCAGCAAGCACTTCTCGCAGTGCTACAAAACTGGAACTGAAAGCCCTACCATTACATTTCCACTGCTAACATCCAGACATCTGTCGAAAATTGATTTCACACCCTCCAACATCAAGCAGGCCATAACTGCCCTGAAAAAGTCTTATGATGGTGGACCTGACGGGATACCTACATCATTTGTGAAATATGGAAGTAAAGAATTTCCACTATTTTGTTTGAAACTTTTCAATCTATCTATGGAATATGGGACCTATCCATCTGTATGGAAAACATCCCTTATCACCCCTAGATTCAAAACAGGACCACGTAGTGATATTATTAACTATAGGCCAATTAATTTGACATCCGTGCTCTCAAGAACCATGGAAAAAAATCATCCACAAACAGCTACTATCATTTTTACTTTCAGCTAGTCTGATCAGCCCATCCCAACACGGGTTCATGACTAAACGCTCATGTTTCACATCACACCGGGAGTTTTTTGATCAAATTACCCAGAGAAGAGATGTTGGTCAATCAGTGATAATTCTTTACTTCGATTTTAGTAAAGCTTTCGACAGTGTCTCACACAAACTTCTTCTTTTAAAACTCTCTTCATTTGGCATACAGAATCCCCTTTTATCTTGGCTCAAATCTTTTTTAGAAGAACGTAGCCAAATCGTTCGCTTTGGATCTTGCTACTCTAAACCTGTAAATGTAACCAGTGGGGTTATACAAGGAAGTGTGGTTGGTCCATTGCTCTTTCTCCTTTTTATCAATGATGTGTGTTCCCTCTTTCAGTATGGTAAGCCTTTCCTTTTTGCTGATGACCTGAAAGTAGTTTATTCATTCTATTCTCCCACGAAAGAAAGCTATATTTCAGCGGTAATCCAGGAGGAAATAAACAAGTTGTACGAATGGACTATTTCGTGGAATGTGCCACTTAATGTTGACAAAAGTGGATTTATTCACATTGGCCTCTGTCTTAACTTAAATCTGACTGTACAGACACATACACTCAAACCTCTCAACACTGTTCGTGACCTGGGTTTAAGATATAGCAACAGTCTGAACTTTTCTGAACACATTATATCTCAAGTATCCAAAGCTAGAAAGCTGATCGGATTGATAATGATAAACTTCAATAATATCGAATCGAGATTGTTACTATACAGAAAATGTATCTTACCCATTCTTGAATATGGTATTTTAGTTTACAGTAATTGTAGACATAATGATCTGATTAGAATTGAAGGTGTTCAAAGAAAGTTCACCAAAGCTGTTCTGGGGTATTCCGATAACAAAGACTATTACCAAAGATGTGAACAACTCAACTTGGAACCTCTTTGGATCAGACGTATCAAATTAAATCTTGTCTTTATCTACGGGCTCATTAACGGTATTTCCTACTCATCGGTATCTACCCCTTCATACCTTATAATATCATCCCACAATCTACGCAATAAGGAGAACATTCTAGCGATTCCAAGAACCCACACAAACTTACGTCAGAATTTTTTCCTTATTCGCTACTCAACCATGTGGAACAGACTGCCAGTGAACCTCCGTTGCAGTGAAACTACAACCCGGTTCAAAAGTCTCCTTGACGATTTTCTTTCCGAAAGTGGATTATGTCACCTATTGAATATCAATGTATTCAATAACGATTTATACAAACAAGGTCCATCATCTATTTAATTGCTTGAAAAGCAAAATAAAACCTCTAAATCTTTCCACGTCTATTTTATTTTATTTCTATTTATCTTAATATATGAAATCTGCTTATGTTCGTGTTTATCATTATTACCGTTATTAATATCATTATTAGTTCCCCGACACATTAGATATTCTTTTTGTATCTTCTTATCCTTCTAAACATATTTAACTCCAGATTGTCCTTTGAAATCAATTTTGACTTTCATGGCATCAATCTTAATTATTATTGCACAAATATTTATACTAATATCCGGTTTCATTCTGTATACTATTACATAAATCTAAATGTATTCATCCGAGTGCTTTAAAGGATTTTTATTTTATTTTTTTTAAAATTTCTGGTTTCCTTCTGAGGTTGATATTCATTACACAATTATTATTCTTATCATGGATGAAATTTTTCACTAGGTGTTCACTTCTTTTCTTTCCCTCTAAATAAATATTATTCTTAAGATTACGAAGTTTGTAATTAAAACAATAACTTGTGTTACACTTTAATTAACTTCTCAGATTCGTTTTATCTTCACTATGCATATATGACTCATACATAGTGATATTTTATTATCCTTTTCACTTAATTGTGACTTTCATAGCATCACTCTAAATTATAACTGCACAAACATTTATTCTAGTGTCATATCTTACTACAATGATAAATTATTTTTTCTTACTAATTTAACGATACACACATAGTCGTTTATTCTTGTCCTGTGTTCATAAACACGCCTATTAGACTGTTTGCGTATTTCACGTCTCCTTTATTTCTATTCCCTTATTTTCTCCATTTCCTTCTTTAAACTCAATTCAATATTCTTCTCAATTACAAAGACCCCATTTATTATTATTAATATTCTACTATTATTATTCTCAATTTTTTTTTAATATGGCAAGTATAATGCTAACATTATTGAAAATTGTGTATTATTGCATTTTTTGAAGAAACCCGAAATGGTTTCTTCACAACACTTATGTACCCATAAGATGTTTGTGAATAATAATAAACTGGTGGCGAATCGTCTACGAATGGAATTCACTACTTCAACACGTTATTGAAGCTCCCTATTTCGATGCTTTCAAAAGAACAGTGACTTGACCAAGAGACCGCCGTTGCCAAGATTAACACAGACTGTTTAGCCCTCAGTCCTTTCCAAACTGAAACTTTCAAGCATTTACATGATCAACGAAGCAACCACAAAACTCGGAAGCCTTTAGCGGCTGTCGCGTTGCAACGTGTAGTCGTTTTTAGGCTGCGACGTTCTTTCGCTCCTAAGTATTTCTGTTCCCACACTTGTGGAAGCGACGTACCGTCGAAAGTATAATGGCGAATGTTGACGTGTCCAGTGCGCACTAACACACCGTAATTGATTTCTAGGCTCCAAATTGTGAAACACTTACCTGATTCATTTTTCAGCTCGAGATCAAAATAATTAGTTTCACAAACTTTTTTCTACAGATTTCGACATTATGTAAAAGCAATAATGTCGATGATTTAAGCAGTCGCGGTAATCCATTGATGTAAAGAAGAACAATTAGTGAACCTAAGATGGTGTCTTGAGGCTCTTTACTTTTGGCCGGTTTTAGTTTAGATGGTGTCCCAATAACCTTCACCCTCTCCCTTCAGCCACAGTTGTAGTTCTTCATCCACTCTTGCACGGCGTCTGTTATTCCAGAGCTCCAAAGCTTTTACACAAGACATGGGTGAGAAACCTTATCAAATTCGTCGCTAAAATCTATGATCATCACATCTACAAACAAACCGTTATCTCGGGTTGTTTTCCAGTCCTCTCTCTCAATACGTAAGCTGGCTAAACGTGAAAGTCTATTCGAAACCCACTGTAACGGCCGAAGTGCCAATATTTGGTTTCAACGCAAAACCGATGAACTAACGTTTATTCAATTAGTCCAAACCACTCTCCTCTGTATAGTGTGAGAAGCGTTTCTGAGTTCTTCGTATTAAATTGCATCAAAACACAAATTATGTGTTCAGTGTAAGCGGTTTTTATTTAAGAAACAAGTTATACCAGAAATACAAAATATTTCAAGACATGAAGCCTGTGCAATACAGTCAAGGGTTTCTCTAGCACAAATTAGTGAATGAACACCTAACCCCTAGACCACTGAACCGGCATCCAACGGTGTTAACGTCTAACCTCAAGCAATCCAAGAAATTGCGGGACCATCTTTCACTGTACTGAGGAAGATACCTGCATCTAACCGACACGGATTGTTTAACTCTATATGTGCATGAATGCTGTTGGTTAGGGACATTTTATTTATATTTCTTTTAAAATAGTGCTGATTTTCACGTGTTATTGAATAGGTGAATTCGGTTTCGGGTAAATTGGTAATTATGTTTATCACATGAGTGCTTTATTTCTAGTTCATAGCGCAAGGAACTCAAGGTCATTGAAAACTAATCTCACTGGAGATGCCTGTCGGCAAGAGAGTGATCCCATTTAGATCACTTTTTAAAAGCACGTAAGTGACAGGACTATATTTCAATTCGGACACAACAACTCCAATTATCAAATCAGTTACAATGTACATATGGTTACACCTGGTGAAGTATTTCAAAATGTCTTTCCAATAACAAAATTGGTCAGGATATTTGTGAGGAATAGAATGTACTAGCACTTCAATGCTTTACGAGAAAAAGTAATTATATTTTGAGATGGAAATCTTAATGCTAGTAGTTACTTCTCATTTAAGATATGGCAAAAGCCAGACTAGTGGTTGCAGTGGGTTTTTGCTCAGATAGTTGAGAAGAACTTTGGGAGAGCAAGATTCCAATTTCAACACACAAACCTTCCAAAAGTGAGTATCTGGTAATGGAAAATATAATACCAACCCAAAATAAGGAAGTCAGTAATAAATTTAGTTGTAATGTTTTGAAATCATCAAATTGTTTACAGCTAACTCTTAATCACTGAACTCAAGCTGTTGCAAGATCACGTTCACGTACAGAAATTTGCAAATTACGTGGTTCAAAATGCAGACTGCTTAACCGTTAATCGACGTCCTTCCAGTCACTCTTCTTCGATTTGCAGCAGAACCAAATGAGAGGTGAAGAATTGCTGTTTTTTACCTTTGAAGATATTACAATTCACATTACGTTGTATCAAGCTAAGCTATTACCTCAGTTTGCGGCTTAGAGTAAAAATCCAAGGGACCAAAATGTTTCTACCTTCAAAATGCAAGGGTAGTTATTTTGCACAGAAATGTCAAAAATGGAATAAATGACGTCCGATCGAGTCTTAGTCGCGTTTGCCCAATATTTCGAGGTTTGATTATTTCGGGCAAAAGCTGTTAGGTTATGGAGGATGCAAAGTTGTGACTGAAACTTTAGTATAAATAATATGTCAAATCGTCAGACGATAAAGACTTTATAATGAGATATGTGTAATTCGGTTGCTGTTTAAAAGTGCAATGACACTAAGTTAGATATAGTGTGGAAATCAGAAAATAATAATGGACTAAATAAGAAATAACCAGAAAAAGGTGGAGTGATTAATCATTTGATTTTCTGATAGAAGGGGGTTTGTATATTTAACTATAAAGTGTGTACAAAACATTTTCAGTATCAAAACTGTGTGAGATAAATTATCAAGAGCGTCTTAAGCAATGTTAAAGGACTAAGCTAAGAGAAATCAGAAACATGTACTTTCAGACAGGCCTGAAGATCATTGTCCTGACTCGAACGCAGATACTCCCGAAATCAAGGATAAAGGTTCGAGCTAGAAAAGCATGACACCTTTCAATCATGATAGAGTGCACAAAACGGAAGGTAGATTGGCAAAATACATTTACTGCCACTTTGAAGCTGTAACACCACCCTGTACTGAATTAACCTAGGAGACAGAAACATTATAGTGGTGCTTCAATGTGAGTGACACGAAGTTCTTGGTTAAAGAAAAATATACCGATTTCTCACAGGCTCTAATGTCCCAAAAAACGAAATAATACAGCTGATACTAATGTTATCATATCTGGATTCTGACCAAATACTTATATCTGAAGACTTCAAAACTCCATCCTCAAATCTCAGCAAACAGAATACAATCCCTACGGGACGGTTCCAAAAGTGTCGAGCCACAGCCATTATAATCTCGGGACTGACTGTACACATGAGTGGAGCCATGAGATGGAAATGGGACGGAAACCCCATAAACTTAGATTGCTTACTGAAAGATGATCAGCTTATAGATGAGGATGTTCATGTCCAGCCCCAAAAGAAAGTAGTGACCGTGGCAGAGAAATTTTTAACATGTTCACAAACGTGGTATTTCAAAGGGACGAGAATACGCCCATAAATTGATTACACAGCAGCAGATTTCACGACGACGTTGAGAGCACCTTTAGCATGCCCCATGGCCACGAGAACAGTGAAAGCGATTGAGGAAATAGATGTTCAACATTTAACGCTGATAAAAACCCAATGATGGAGAAGGCGGGAAAAATGAGTTGAATTAATTCGAGTTGATCGGATGGCATGGCTTGCCCTTGCAGGCGTGGTATTACTTGTGTTACATTATTGTTATCCATATTAAATACCTCCAGCCTAAATGTGTTCCCCATCATGTATTGATGATTGTTACAACGTGATGAATCAGGGTAGACGATGACGTGACTTCCACATAAGATCCTATAGATTAGGCAGTTATACCATGACCAATCTACAATTTTAGGATTAGGTCAACTATTAGAGCAGTACTAATATCATAGTCCACCATAATTCTACTCGATAGTGGAGGCAGTTAAAGCAAAGGTAACTCTCTATTTTGTGAGGAGACAACCTAGAGCAATCATTCCAAGTCTCCCCCAACACTTCAAAAGGTCCACAAAGTCGTAAACGCCCCTCTCTGTCAAAGGGATATAAATGTCTTAGATCAAGTAAAGAGACAAACGGCCAAGTGTGCGGTAGGTCTGTAGAATTATGGTCTACTATGATATTAGTACTGCTCTAATAGTTGACCTAATCCTAAAATTGTAGATTGGTCATGGTATAACTGCCTAATCTATAGGATCTTATGTGGAAGTCACGTCATCGTCTACCCTGATTCATCACGTTGTAACAATCATCAATACATGATGGGGAACACATTTAGGCTGGAGGTATTTAATATGGATAACAATAATGTAACACAAGTAATACCACGCCTGCAAGGGCAAGCCATGCCATCCGATCAACTCGAATTAATTCAACTCATTTTTCCCGCCTTCTCCATCATTGGGTTTTTATCAGCGTTAAATGTTGAACATCTATTTCCCCAATTGTCTGGTGTTCAGCTTTGATGATTGTGTGGTTAGGACCCAATGCCTAAACGGTTCAAAAACATAAATCTTACGAGGACAGACTCCAGCACCTGGAGTCATTCTTCTTTGGCAACAGGAAAATGGGACGTGGTTCGACAATAGCATACAACATATTAAGTACACCAAGCCATTCAAACAAGAGCATGTTGTCGAATCACCATGTTCACGCCTCTAGCTGCAACACTCGACCGGTTACACATCAAAGAGACAACGTCCAGGTACACTCCAACTTATTTCCACCAATAGTTGCTACCACTTGAGATACTCTCCCAACATAAATGACCACAGCTTCTGAGTGGATAGCTTCAAGACGAGACTCAAACAACAAGCACTCGTCCATGGATTACCACTTCCTGCCTAGATCAGTTACGCCCGATGCACATCTCATAATTTACCACTGTTATCATTGACACATATCAGTCACCATTTCCTGCATAGTGAAGATGCCACAGGTTTTCGGAGTCTGACAACACCTTAACCAGTAATACCATCTGCTATGAATCGTGCCTATCTAGTGAAATCAAATTACAGAAGCGAGAACGTTCGAAGATATATTTGAGAGGCTATCAGTATATCGAGAATCGACTGATTTAGTCTGGCTGACGATTGTAGGAGATGTTGAGCACGGCGTTCCCACTCGTGATCTAGTGTGAAAGCATGACTGAGCGCCTTCAGCTAGGTGAGTTTATTAAGACTAATGTGGTCAGCATAAAATGTCGACGACCTACAGAGCTATTTATTTTAGGGATTTATTTGCCGCTACAATCAACTTCATATATCTTAGATTTATAGAGTGCGTTCTTCCTACAACGTCTTCGTTACCGGTCAATTAACCTATTTACCAATTTATTCATTAATTTTCACATTACAATCAACCAACCTGCCTGGTAATGTGATAACTACATGTTCGAGAAACCCTAATGACCTGAGATAGACTCACCCACTCGACTAAAAGATATGCAAATACACAATTGACTAGTGGCGTGGTTAAAATTGATGCAGTCAAATGGTTATATTACCATCGATTGGACATAACCAGATACCTGTGACCGTGTCGAAAAAACAAGGAGGGAGCGCAACAGAATCATTTGGTTTATACAAGCTCTTAAGTTAGCATATCTGATAAGCCAATAGAAAATCACATTTAATCAGTTCTGGGAATCACTCAACGCAACAGAAGCTACTTAATTTCCGAGCCATATCATAATACAACAAATACAATTTGAGTTGGCATATTTGACTATGACGCTACGTCACTGGAATTGGATAGCCTGAGGATTTACGTCCTTTCGTGACATCCGCGCTAAATGTCAGCCTATAGCAGTTTACTCTCAGGCCATGCCTATCGTAAACTCCCCGGTGAAGAGAGGGTTGATCATTGCTCGGCTTCTCATGTAACTTATGGTGGTCTAAATCTGCATGGTGTGATAGAGGTTTGATCCTCTTATCGCTTATTTAAAAGCTAACAAACTTTCAAGTAGTATTTATTGCTTTACCCAACGAAGCTAGTTCTGCTCGTGCACCAAAATCATTTCACGGTTCAGATAAAAAGAGATACATCTTAAAGCTGCCATTGGGAACAATTCGAAACATTGACCAGAAATCCAACCAGGGAAATATTTCACTTCATATTGTTTGTAAAGATATCCGAGAACTAGTGTTCGCCTTCCCGGTAGTTACAATATATGTTCTGACTTTATCTATTAGGACTGTGGGCGAAGTCTTGGGTTCTGTGAAAATCTTAAAGCAAACGCGTTTCCTGCTATTTCCAAAAAAACACTGTTTGCTTATTTATATGGAGCAAAGTGCATTGCAAATAGTGTTTTTGCAATAGATGGTTGGGATGTGTATAATCCAGAAGAGGAATATCACCGCCAGAACATTTTTACTAACGGCTGGAGGATTACAAAAGTAAGTCTTAGTATTTATCCATAATCTTCGTGTGAAAAGGAAAACATACCGTATACTGTGGAAAAAGTACTCAAGATTTATAAACAGATCACTACTATTTGACCACCTAGAATTTATGCTTAACTCTACAGTTATTTCATTACGTTGTATTAAACTATTTTTTTATTATCATAACCATACCATAATTTTTGAAATTCCCTACGTTTTCACTACTTTTTTGTTGATCAGATTGTATATGTTTCCAGCTCGACTGTATTTCTTAGACCTGGTTAAGATCTGTGCATTAGCCATAGTTACTACCTAAGGACACTAGATGTGATTATGACATCAATTCTCTGTCAATATTGGTCTGTAAAACAATTTTATGCCTCTTAGTCCTCTATTTCGTTCTGTCTTCCCTATGTCATAAGCACTACTGTTACATTGACTTATTTGCTGTATATCATGAATTTCTTCTCGATGTGTAAATGTGGTGGACTAGGTTATGTCGATGCATATTTGTACCAGGTCTTATCCCGTTTTTGACTAATTGATGTTTACTCAGCATCTAGCATGTATTAACACAACCCCCAGAACGTATTAATTTATACAACCACACAGAAAAAAGTAACGACGACTATGAAGTAGATCTGTGAGTAAAAGTGGTTGGAGTATAAATAAGTAAATAATAGCAGAATGTCTGCATTCCAGGTGTAGGGTATTCTTTTTACATAGTGATTTGTCTAGAGTGGTTGAAACTATCGATACTTCACTTTAAAATTCGTTATCAAAAAGCTACATTTATACATTATTTTGTGCTTGCTTGGAAGGTTTCCGTCATCAAATTTGAGAACGCCTGCTTACTGTTATCACGCAACCACTTTGACTTCTAAATACAACCTTCTTAAATTGCTTACTGTTTCTTATTCCTAACTTACAGATTAACATGGATTATAGGTTGTGTGATACTTACCCAGCTATTTTAGCTGTTCCATGGGAAGTAACTGATGAACTTCTAGTCGCATGTGCACCCCATCGCAGCCGCGGTCGGATACCTGTTTTAAGTTGGTTGCATCCTGAAAGCAAAGCAAGTCTAACCAGAGCAAGTCAACCTCTTGTTGGTGTCCAGGGCCGCCGCAGCTCTGACGATAAAGAACTTGTTCGTCAGCTCAGAATAGCCAATGCTAATGCAAATAACCTTTTGATATTCGATGCTCGCCCACAGGTAAGATGCCTGACTCGTGTTTGTGTTAGTTCGCATTAGTTTTTTCATTTGGGTCACCATTTCACTAAAAAGTTACTTGTAGTTAGCGAACAGTGAACAGAAATTTACACATTCTCAGTTGGATGAACAATGTTTTTCAGAATCTTCTAGTATCTACTAGACAGCTATAGTAGCTCTGACCTATCGGCGTATCCGAATTCGGGCCTGATCACTACATGTACAGTCAGGAATACATTCTACTAACATGGGTTGGCTAATGATTAATTACACCGTCGTAAAAATAGAGTATTACGTTCCACGACCCGTTAAATATCACGTGACAAAATCACCAATGAGAACACTGGCTTGTATGACCTTGTATCTGTGCTAAACCGATGTGTTGACTAACACGAGTAGCCTAGAATCAACACAGTCTTTATTGGTCCTGTGTATAATAACTTTTTACCTAGCTCAGCTCGTTCAGTTCGGAACACAAATATCAGCCTTCTCTGTATAAATCGTATATTCCAGGCATACGTGGTTTATGTACAAGCAGATCAGACAGCATCATATCATGAAATGAAAATTAATTATTATAAAGGACCAGACCAAAAGTGACTGAGTATGGAATACTGTACCTAATAAATTAGGAATAAGTTAAGTCGGTCAGTCATTTACAACGTAGGACCAGACACATGCATGCATCGGTCCAAGTTGCCACACCTTAATAGCACAACAAGATGAACACCGGATTCATAGAAGTAGTTACTTTAATGGTAGTAATATACAAAAAAGAGTGGATATAAGGATATGATACTGGGAGTTAGTTCGTAGAAAGGAAGGTATAAAGTAGTTTTAATTTCACAGTTTAAAACTGGACAAAGTGTATACACCTACGCCATTGTGATCGATTCTGAGCCATGTCACTCAGAGTCTTCAATCAGTGGTTACAATAGTCGCGCTGACCCCAACCAAGTAGTTTGCATCTACCAACATGGCTCAGACCGGAAGTTAGTGACTTCAAGCACTGATGCCACTTTCAGTTTGGCCGCCCCTAACTTTCTTCCAACCATCCCCAACACTACTCAGCATTGCGCGTCATGGTAATCGGTGTTCAGGCATACGCAGCACGTGGTCCAACTGTCTCAGTCGATGAAGATTCACAGCCTCATCAACTGATTTACCATCATTACCTAATAACCTGCGTATAACCTCACCATTACTTACCCGGTGATCCCAGCAGATGCGAGCAATATTTCTAAGGCATCTGTGGTCAAATACTAGTAGCTTACGAGTATCTTCTCTTAATGGCCACGTTTCGCAGCCGTAAAGTAGAACAGAACAAACTGCCGCGCAGTATAGTCATCCTCTAATTGATAGACGGATATCTCGCCTTCGCTATAGGTGACGTAAGTTCGCAAAAGCCAAACGAGCTTTTCGAATCCGTGCTGAGATTTCGTCAGATACCAACCCATTAGGGCTGATCAGACTTCCAAGATAAGTGAAGTTGTCAACGCGTTCGACTACTCCACTCCCTACCCTTAGTTCAGGTGTTGACAACAATTCACATTTGGAGGGGGAGAAACGCATCCCAGACATCCTGGCATTGTTGCTCAGTACTACCAAAAGACTGCATTTTATCAGCGTCTTCACCAAACAGGACTATGTCATCTGCATATTCTAATTCGATAAATGGGCCTCCCGGTGGATCAATTCCTGAAAATTCGGACGATGAGAACGTTATTTTAAGCACTAGGTCTATGATGAATTAAACAGAAATAGAGATCGTAAATAGCCTTGTCGGATATCACTCGAGGTTGCGGAATCAGATGACAGTTCGCCATAAGCTCTGACTCGACTAGTGTTAGAGTAAAAAGTCTTCACAAGGTTTTATGTACTTCTGAGGTACGTCTTTTAATGTCAGACACTGCCACAGAACCTCTCGCTCTACAGAGTCAAATGCTGTTTAAGTCAAGAAAAACCATCATTGTCGGACGCTGATAAGCATACTTGTGTTCGAAGGCCTGACAAATGGCAAATGTGTGGTCGGTGCAGCTACGACCAGATCTGAAGCCAGCCTGAATTTTTCGTGTTTGCAGTCCACGAGTCTTTGCTAGGTGTCCGATAATTATTGAGGCTTGTATTTTAGACGATATACTAGTCAAACTATTACCTCCATGGTTATCACAGGATGATTTTGATCCTTATATAGTGGAACAATCAGCGATTGCTACCAGCCATATGGGATGACATCCAGTTCCCAGATTTTAGCTAAAATATTACTCAACCTAATGGAGGGTGTGTTTCGTTGGCTCCCTCTTTGGGCTAAGTGTGGTCAAGTGAGTGACCACACTAGAATCCTGTGTGCATGTTTCTAGACATGGCATACATAAATGGTGCGGAATTCTAGAGTTTCAGCCAAGGAAGCCTGCTGGTCAATTTGACATAGTATTCGTACGTTGAAGGCTCCAATGTGTAGTTCGAAACGAGGTTTTAAAACCTAGAACAGTACTTCGCGCAATAGAATCATTGGCCATGGTGACACTTAAGGAGGAAGTTTAGAGTTATCACTTCCGGGCTGCCCACACCGTGGAAGGGTTCTTCTAGAGGTACGTGAAAAGGAAATTGAGTTAGAGTTAATCTTAGTGATCTGAGAGCGCGACCACAATACCCAAGGGACAACTGCTTGAGGCCAGTCACACACTTTTTTGTAGGTAGTTTTAGTGTTAGCTTCGCACTTGTTGAGACCTCACCCCACGAGCATCCGTGGGTTAAGGCGAGTTATGAATTCTTAGGGTCGACCTTTTCTAACTCCACCCTTCCTTTGTAGAAAGGTTTCATCGCTATCATGCTGGTTGTCTGACGGAGACACCTTAATGCCGTCACACTCCTCTACAGTCAGCAGTACGACTTCACTCTCGAACCTTGAGTTTGCTGCTGTTTGTCATATCGCTCTTCAACCGACCTACCTGGCATTGTAGGGCCTTGAGGGCCGATTGTTCCAGCCAGTATAGCCCGATTGGTTCATCATGATAGGTAAGCCCGACCACTACGTTAAGGTAACAGTAACTGTCGGGAATAAGTTAGGAATGGTCAATCGTATAGCAGTAACCAATAGGTCAAATAAAAGAGATATGAATATATATAGTCTAGTTATCTAATAATTACCCAATAATAACAGTCCATAAATAATTCCTAGTAGTTACCATTGCTTTATTCTTTGTTCGGGTATAACAAAAATATATCTCGATGTGGAACCACTCAGAGTCACACTAAGTCCTTTCTAGCCAACTAGTGCGGTGGAATGATTAGTTGAATCTAGAAGAGATAGTATTATTCCTCTGATTTTGTCTTCTTTCTCTCAAGGATTGCTTTATTTTGAGTAATTATTAGTTATAAATACATTGAAAATTCCCATCGCCTTATTAAAACATAATCTACCTTAAAAGACTACAATATTTCAGTCGCATTAAAAATATTTATATTTTTAATTTCTTAAACCAATTCCAGTGAATCTATGTTTTTTAATACTCAATATTCTAGGTTAACGCAATAGCTAATATGGGCGTTGGCGGAGGTGTTGAAAGTCCAGCTTATTATGAAAACGTTCAATATATGTTCTTAAATATACAAAATATACACGCAATGCGAGCTGCATTGACAAAAGTTTTCGAGGCCTGTTTTCCATTACCAGACGATACACGATGGTTTAAGCAACTGGCTGACTCTAAATGGCTTTATCATATTAAACAAATTATTTTCGCCGCAACCAGTGTAGCCGATAAAGTAAGCTAGATTTGTAATCTGCAATATAGGCTTGATGCTATGTTTAGTGGTATAAATTATTGACACTGAGAATCTTTAAATTAAATCGTGACTTAGTATTTTATTTTTCCGTTAAAATCTGATTCTAGATTGAAAATCATAAAACATCTGTGTTAATACATTGCTCAGACGGTTGGGACCGGACAACTCAAGTTACATCTTTAGCAATGTTGATGCTAGATCCGTACTACCGTACAATACGCGGATTTGAAGTATTAGTCGAGAAAGAGTGGTGTTCTTTTGGGCACAAATTCGCACAGCGCACAGGTGGACCTACCGATGGTGGGATTTATTTGCCTCCCAACTCATCAAGTTCTGTTGTTAATGAAACTGGTGGAGGACGGCCATCAAGCCCTGAGGAGCGTTCCCCAGTATTTTTACAGTTCATTGATTGTGTGTGGCAGACGATGCAGCAATTTCCTCATTCATTTGAATTCAACGAACGATTTCTCATAACAATAATGGATGAGTTATATTCTGCGCGATTCGGAACATTTCTTTTCAATTCAGAAATGCAAGGACGCGACCATGGTGTACGTGAAAGGACTATTTCATTGTGGGCATATATCAATGCAGATATCCAGTTGTATCAAAACCCACTTTATACTCCTGCTGAGATCAGTGGTCATCGTGTGATTTTTCCTCAGCATGCATTAGCTCAGCTTCAATTTTGGACAGCTTACTACATAAGATGGCATCCACTCATGCGTTTACAAGAGCCCATAGCACGTCGAGAGAGAGCCTTAATATTGATAATGAAACGATTCAGGGAACTTACAGCTGCCACGCAACGTGAATGTGCTAAACCAACTCTCAATAATGTATCTGATAACTCAACACACAGTAGGTCCCGTTCAAATAGTTCAAAGATCTAAAAATGTACCCTTCAGCAAATAGCTGATAAACAATTTCTTAATTCGCCAACTCCTAAGACGCAAACAACCGAAATGTGATATTATCTTTTATCTCTTTTTACATAATCTAAAATTGATTTTAATTCTTAATACAAAACTGCTACTAGAGTAACTTATTTTTCGGTATTTGGTCATCCCAAAAAAATGTGCTACACCGGGCAGCTGGATTGTCTGAAGCGCCTTGAGGGCGTGCACAAACCCAAAACCGCCTGCCGAGTCGACTACCTTTAGTTGTTTTTAAATTTTTCACAGTCCTCATGACGCAAGGTTCTTTGTGGCCAAGGCATACAGGAGGTTTCTTCGGCCCTGAAAAAAGATTTCGCCATGCTTCAGTTGACCGAGCTGTTTGAGATGGGTCGTAATTTTTCCTTTGGAGAGTTTCAGTCGTATTTTCTTTACTTGAAAATTGATCATGTATACGTGTAGCCGTCTCTATTGGTATAGACTCTGATAAAAAACATAGTGTATGAATTAACTGATAATACAGCAGTTTTTTTCATTAAATTATCAAAATTGTTTTAAGTAATATTGGATTCGGTTATCAAGTGTATTTAAAAATATCTACGGTTACTCTTTATCTGTGCAACTCAAATAGTAGGGAAATGGAGAAATTACTATGTTTGATAGAAAATAACTAATTAGATCCCCCAAAAATAAGATTCTTCGTCATAGGCATATAACAATCACAAAAATGAGTCAAGGATATTATCTGATTTTCACCTGAGAACTTAATGAACAGTGTTTAGACTAACTTACCCCTGAAGGTGATTTTCGTTTGCCTGAAAGCGAGACGTTTCTCTTTGGAATGCGAATTTCTTACACAGGATACGGAAGCTTGTGTGTCATGAGAAGTAAAAGCTTGTTTAGTTACTTTGGAATGACTCTTTGGCATTACGAAGCTCTCTAAGTCCATTTGCTTTCTCTGACATTGGGGCCAGTAATGAGAGCATTTAGGTGGAAATGAATAGGAAAAAATCAAATTTGAATTGTAAAAATATGGTAGATCTGCATATATTGGGCAATGATCAGATCCATTTATATGTGACATCAAGTCTGCTTGTATACTGTTATCTGATATGGTGGTGATAATCTCCACAAGTTTCATGTCGAATAAAATATAATCCAGTCTGACTCCATAATTTGTTTGACGAGCATTCGTACGCGACGACCAACATGTAAAAGCATTTTCTCGATGAGGATGGAGTAGCCTAAGTCATAATCACATAAAGTGAAGAAATTAAACAATATGTTAAGTCCAAAGTGACTACTATGGATTAAAACGCCATCCAACTTAATTAAACTACATTACTAGAAAGTGCGAACGATTCGCATTTTTACTCGATATTTTGGAAGGCATTCATGAGCTCTCAAAAGACTAAAATATTTGTTACTAGGACGCTTCTAAAACTCCTAGAAATCATTTATTTAAACGGCACAATTTATATTTAAAATCGCACAACAACTAGTGATTTATTTGAGTGGTACTATTGAGTCCAAAGGTTTTGGGGACTACACAGACACTAATTAGGGCGATTTCAGACCCATGTATTTACTTGGAACAACCTTACTCATCATATGCAATGATGATTTTCACAAAACACTCCAGTTTGCTGAATTACTTTATGTTTTTAGTGTTTATAGAGCTAATAACTCGTCTGGTTTCGGTAGGTTGCCTTAAAAGAAAAATCTTTCGGGAGTACCTATGGACTAACCACTTCATAGATTTTTATTTCGGTATACCATATATAACACAACAAATAACGAAGTAGCCATCCCAATTATTCACTTTACAATCTATATAAAATTAGTCGATATTTTATCGGTTATAGTCTCTGTAAGAAAACACACACTAGAACGAGAGGCCATTTTATGGAAGAATGATTTACTCTATCTAGAGTAATCTGCTTTTAGGAATAAAAGAGAGGCCGATTAATGGATGCTTATTCATAGTAGTTTGAGTTTGTTTATATGGCGTGAGCTTGAAAATATTTATGCAAGAAATGTTTCTAGAAAAATATAGTCTACTAATTTTCTGTATCCTAAATCCTACTTCTTATCAGTGATTTCCCATTCCCAACCAATACCATTCTCGTTAGGCGTATATCTACCCGTCTTTTCCTTTGCTGTTTCGAGTCGTGTCAGTTTCAAATAATATATTTTCGTGTAAGGTTCTATACTAGTGTGTCTTTCTACTGTATGCGTCTAATTTCCTATGACTATAAGTGTAGATTGGAATTAACTGGCCATTTCTTACAAAAGTAACCACTTTAAACGTAATAGCATAGTAATAATAATTCGAAATTTACTTTTGAAAAACCTGGTAATTACCTAAAGATATCCACGAATCTTCTTAAACCAACACTGATTTGAGTATTAAGACTTAGATCTTGCTGTTCTTCAATCAACAACCGATCAAACCACTGGCGAAAAGACTTTGAAGACTCATCCATCTGAATAGTACGCGAAACAAAATTTGCATAGCTTTTTCAAATAACTCAAACTTATGTACCAATTGTATCTAGAGTACTTAGAACAAAGCCTCAACTAACAAGGTAGTTCTAACGTTGACATACGCTTAGCTATTATCATGGTCATAAAATAACGATTGAAATCTGGGGCTCTTCACTCAAGAGATCTACTTAATAATTAATGTATATCTAAATTAGCTGTTTGTTATGATGGGATGACCTTGTTTCAAGACAGTTTTAGGTGTGTTGAAAGTTGTCAGTTATGGAAGCTTAATGGTATTTTAGTGCACAATTGCTAGTCATGTAGACATATTTAAACTTTAGTCGTACCACTTAAGGGTTATAAGATACGTTACGTTTAGCTTGTTTCATGAATTTCACACCAATCACACACAATTCAAATTTAATCGAAGTCTGGTTTCCCTGCCAATAAATGTATTTATCACTTTATATATAAGTTGGAGAGACTAATTTCTACAACTAAAGACAGGTTTTGGCTGTAATTTTCGCGCATATGGTTAAAAGTCTCTTTGAGGGATTCATACTTTTTTTTCATTACGGTGGCATCTTACTACTTAGCTAAGATAGTGTATGAATACTGAAGCATCTGACAAACTAAAAAGCATAAGATTTCAAGTGTGCTGATTTTTTCTATCAAACATAAGCGATCTGATGCATGTTCGGTATAACTTCTTACAGTTATGTTAAGTTATTCCTCAATTTTCTGCTTATCACTAATCTGTTGGAATTCGTCCACTTTGTCTTCCATTACTTTTATTTTTATCCGCTATTTCGATATATATTGAGCTTAATTATTATTGTTTTGATAAAGTTCGAGTGAACAATGAAACCACTCAGTTTCTAATCTTCAAATCACAGGTTCACCACCCATAACACTTAGTTCGGTTTGAGATCTTGAGTAGTATTACTAACTTTAACACAAACAGCATGCCTTAAGACAAAATAGAAGTACTTGGCACAAATTAAATGTTCGTAATTACGATTATCACACTTAGTTGACTTACAATAAATTCGTCTGGAGCACAATGATCGATCATTTTGTGACAAATATTAAAGTCCCCAGCAATAACTACGTTGCTGAAATATTACAGACTGAATAAACGAATAGCCTACTTTTCTACTAGAAGTGATTCAATGCAAAGTTGTACAGCAGACTGGAAAAGATGTTTGTAATTCAAACGTTCAACGTTTTCTGGATTTAACCTGGGAAAATATATGGACAACACAATCAGCGGTCGCTTTTCGTCTGGAATTCGAAAGGGGGTAAATATATCAGTAGAAAACTGGAGACCCAGTACTCTTCCTTCTGCATCCAAGTTACGAGCTTCAGTATGAGTGATATTTAGTTTCGTTTTGAGAAAACTCCATCCATCCGTTGAATTATTTCGACAGGAAATGGATTCGACAAGTATATCATTTAAGTTATGGAATGTTTTAGTTGGCTTGAGAGGATTACGACAAAAAACCGCAGTACCTATCGTGTTGATTAAGCAACGACAAACATACCTGAATATCCTGTCTTGTGTATACTATGACTAAAATAACCATTGTAATTATCCGCAAGTGCGAATTCCCTACTTATGTCAGCTTGAATTTCAAAGCATCAACCAATAACATAAACATACATGTGGTTTTAGTCTCCTGAATACAAATTATATCAGATTTAAGAGAATCTAAAGTAGTTTTCAACGGATGTTGAATAGAGCGCAACCCATTTATATTCCATGAACAGATGCGAACAGGATTCATACGAACTTAGATGTACCTGAAAAGGTGTGTATCATCACTAAACAGAACTTATGAATCCGCGTTTTTCTTTTAGCAAAGCACATGATTTACCAAATGTTTTATTTAGTACACTAAAATCAGTAGTGCTGAAATTATACATTGTGAGAATTCCTGAGCACCCAGTCTACCTATTTCGAGGAAAATGTCCGTTTTTGGTACATTCTGGGTGAGCCAAAATAGAAAACTTTAGGGGAATGGCACAAAACCACCAAATTTTTTACAGGTCTGGGGAGAATCTCCAAAGTTTTGGGTTTTCCCCAATATTTCCTTAGGACCTTATAATGCGTTGGGGAAAACTCCGAAATTGGGCGCAGAATCATATTGCCAATAAAATGAATGGTAAACTATACATATTTGTATTTGAACACATCCGTTTAAAATAGGTTGGATGCCGATGGCTTGGTATTTATTATATGTTGAGCAACTTGACGATACTAGATACTTATTCAATCAGTCGCAACGTATTTATATTTCAATTGTTGAGATCATAAGTCAATTGAAGCTAGACCACCATGGAAAACATGGAAGCACTATATATATTTGTATATTTTGCCATACACCGTCAGCACAGAGGGATGAAATCGTTAAACCGAATCCCAGAAAAATAAAGGTATTAACACCATTAGTGCTAATAGAAAACGCCAAACATTAGATCCAAGCAACGGTTCGATGTCATTGTCCATTAATAGAGGTCGCTGAGCTCTTGAAGGTCAAACCGTCGTAAGACCATTGGTGCATCATCGACAATTTGTAAGTTTTTCCAGAAGCGGTAAAATCAAAATCGTTCAAATAGTTCAATCTGTCTTCAATTTTAAGTTATAAGGATAGTGGGTTGGTGAACCTGTATTAAACCTGACACATTGCTTTCCAATGAAGGTTCAACTTCTCTATGAAAATGTTCACTGATGGGGCTGATACCACTTGTTCGGGTAAGGCGTTCCAGTCATTGACCACTTTATGAGAAAAACGGGACCCCACTTTAAGTTTATTAGATCGTAGTTTATGAACCTTCTTGCTATGACCTCGGAGATTAATAGTGCTGGAGGGGCAAAAAGATAAGAAATATTGACACCCAAATCATAATTAAAGATACGAAATGCTAGCATAAGGTCACCTCGTGTCCTACGATACGACAAAGGGAAAAGGCTTAGGCGTTTTAAACGCTCATCATAAAGGAGTCCAGAAAGACCCTTCACTAATTTCGTTCCAACAGGTCGGACACGCTCAAGTAACTTAGTGTCCTTAACCAGACATGGGCTAGCTGCTTGAATACAGTACTCTAAATGTGGTCTTACATATATGGGATAAAAATTCGAAACGTTTCCTCGTCAAAAGATTTGAACGCTCGGCGAAGTGACCATAACGCACGAAAACCTTTGACAGAGGCTGCTTTGCAATCCGTAGTTGTTTTTAAATCATGACTTAATACTACTACTAAGTCTTTATGCTCTTGAACGCATGGAAGAGATGTACCATCGATAGTATAGGGGTAACTATTACCGTGACCGATGTGCACTAGTACACTCTTCCTAGCATTGATTTCTAAGCCCCACTCTCGAGCCCATCTAACTAAATCGCCTAAGTCAGCTTGAAGATCCACATGACCAGCCGCACTTTTTATTGTTCTCCAGATTTTTACATCATCCGCAAACAATAATGTTGACGACCTAAGTAACAGAGGTAACTCATTAACGTAGAGAAGGAAGAGGAAGGGATATAAAATTCGAAACGTTTCCTCGTCAAAAGATTTGAACGCTCGGCGAAGTGACCATGACGCACAATAACCTTTGGCAGCAGCTGCAATGCAATGAGTAGTTGTTTTCACTCCGTGACTTATTATTGCTCCTAAGTCTTCATGTTCTTGAACGCATGGAAGAGATGTACCATCGATAGTATAGGGGTAACTATTACTGTGTCCGATGTACGTGAGCACACTTCCTGGAATTAAATTCTAAGCCCCAACCTCAAGCCCACCTAACTAATTCATCCAGGCCAGTTTGGAGATTAAAATGGTCAGCCCCATTTCTTATTGTTCCCCAGATCTTGACATCATCCGCAAACAATAATGTCAACGACCTAAGCACCGGCGGTAACTCGTTAACGTAGGGAGGAAGATCAGAGGGCCTGAGATGGTGCCTTGGGGTAAAACTTTGACCGGCTTCCAATCGGATAGCGTTCCGTTGACCCTCACTCTCTGTCTGCGGGCATATAAGAAGTTTCCTATCCACTCATGTACAGTACCTATTATTCCGAAGCTCGTGAGCTTCTGCATAAGACCTACGTGTGAAACCTTGTCAAATGCTTTGCTAAAATCTTTGAATATCACATCGACAGACAGACCTTTATCTAATGCTGCTGTCCAATCCTCTCTCTTAATGAGTAAGTTAGTCAAGTATGAACGCTTGTTACGAAATCCGTGTTGCTCAGGAGCTAACAGATTGTAAATCTATGTGGCTTAGCAACCTAACTCGAAATATCTTTTCAAGTAACTTAACGACTATGCTAGTTAGACTGATAGGCCGGTAGTTAGATACGATCTGTCTCAGACCACCCTTAAATATAGGACAGTGGTATTGTTTTTTGTTGAGTTAATTAACTGTTTTGATCGTAAATTACGCATCAAAACTACTGTTTACACTTTAATTGCATCTACCTTAGTTAAAGTGATATTGTATTGAGTGTTTCGGTTTTGCTTTTGTGTATTTATTGCATCAAAGCATACTTGGTCGACTTTTACTTGATTTATTTAGTTAAGGTTTGAGAATTCTTTTACATATCCTGTTTTTGTCACTATTGTAGTTGATATTCAAGATGACCAGCTCTTCTCATAGATGTCGACAGCCATATCGTTTATTTCCCGTGGGGGAAGGGATGTAATGTGATGGGCGTAATGAGTGGTCCCATAAGATGTGCACCCGATTAAGCCCCACTGCATATAAAAGGTGCTCAAAGCCTAACTCTCATTGGCTTTGTATGTTTTGTTGCTCGAGAAAAACACTACTCATCCAGGAAGCAGTTAGCCTCCTGATGTTGGCTAATAGGAAGGCTGACGAGAGCTATACTGGTAACATTGGTACTGATAGCAAAGATTGCGTCATCTAACTATGCGACCCGCAATTGAACCTTCTACCCCGAAACAATCAATGAGCGACACGTCATTAGATATTTGTGGTCAGGTTGCTACACCAGCGACCGGTGATCCAAACAAACTAATTACGGTCCCGAGTTGTTCTAATGTAGATGCCACGACTGATGGGAAATGGATGACGCGGAAATGCAGAAGAGTAGGAAAGATAGCTAAAACTAATGCCCGTTTACTTGAAAAGTCCTTCGTGAACTCACAGTCTACTCCGCCGAAGTCCCGAAGTAAACATTGTTGTGAGTCACTTGCTCGACTCCCAGGATTCTGTTACAGTGAAAACTGGTCGTAAGATGCCAGTAGTTAAAATACAGGATCTAACGTCACGGTCGAAAGCTGTGAACACAGTTTCAAAAGCAGCTAAACCCCTCCCTAGTTTAATTATTTGAAATCTAGAGTAGTCGAAAGACAACGATCCTGCTAGAAGACATGCACATGACCTGCAGTTAGTGGAGTCTGTGGTAAGAAATGTACTACCTGAAGAGGTTTCAGGGGTACTATTACAAAAGTTATACGACTTGGTAAATGAGCTTGAGGCGAGACCCAACCAAGAAGAATCCTGGAGCTGGTTTTCGGGAGTTTTGAAGAAAGAGACATATTATTGAAAAACGCACTGAAAACGCACTGAAAACGCATGATTCAAATAACCGTATTCGACCACATTGGCCTCTTGAGTATCGAATTAAGTGGAAGAATGCTCTTACGAAGTTGAAGACTCGCAAATTAAATGGCGAAAATAATCTTACCATTAAGGGTTTTTGGGTGGTCAGGCTTTGGAAACCAATGCTTCCGAGGCCTGTATGGGTAGAACGATTGATTGGCAAAACACCTTGGGTGTGTGCTACACGAACGCTCGTAGTCCTAGAAATAAAACGTCCGAGCTAAGTCTGATGGTGGATGAATTATGTCCCGATATAATTGTTGTTACAGAAACTTGGCTCACCGCAGACATAGAATGTTCTCCCATCATTGCTGGCTATATCTGTATTAGAAGTGATAGAGTTTTAAGTCGCAAGTGGGGAGGCATAATGTTATACGTTAGGGATCACTTTCGTATACTATCAATCATATCGAAGGTTCATATTCCTGGTACATGTGATGTAGCATGTTGTAAAATGGGTTAACGACTAAAGGGGGAACATACCGTGGTCCGTGTTGTCTTACTGAAGACTTTATCTTAAGGCACATCTGTTCTTGGAGCATGGCAGAATGCTGTCTCATCATTAGGAATTTCGACTCACCGCATATCAACTGGATAGAGCCTACAGCTCCAGGTGGTGGGTTTGATAGAGACCTTTCACCAAACGTTATTCAGTGTGCACCTGTATAACGTATCACAAAATCGACACATATAGACTTGAAACGTGGTCCGTCACTACTGGACCTTGCCCTCACCCACCACTGCGAGGATGACTTTGATATTCAGCACCTTCCCCCACTAGGTTGACAGTGATCACGTTGCACTTAAACTAAGGTTTAAGACACATGGGACACAATTTGTATCTGCTCCACCCCGTCCCAATATCTGGCGAGCCAATATTCCGGCAATCAGAAATTGTGCTATCTCGACTGATCGGTCGGTCGACACGGATGGATTGATCGAAGATGAATGGAATACATTTAAGGCTACATTAGAGACCGTAACGTCGCCGTTTATCTCATGGTCAGCACGTGAGCTATCACACTGCTCTCCATGGATTAATAAGGAAACCTGGAAGCTGTTGAAGCGTAGGAAACATTTCTGGAACTTATTCTTGTTGACAGATCACGCATCATTTAAGCGTGAGTACCAAAAATTCCGTAACATTTGTAATAAAATAATAGCTAAATCCCGTACTGCTAACGAACGACACTTGGCATATGATAGACGTACTTGTATGAAACCATTGTTTTCGTATGTTAAACGGCGAATGAAACGTAGTTATGGTATTCCCCCGTTACTGTTACACGAAAATTCAGAATTACTAGCTGAATCAGATTAGGCATTAGCTGAGACTTTTTCAAACTATTTTAGCGAAGTCTACTCTACTTTTATCGTAACAAATACTTGTCCCAATCACACCGAGATACCAGCCATTGACTCTGTACAGGTGACTGAGGAAACTGTCCTTCCGTTGACAACTAACCTCAAACCTCGTAAGTTACCGGGCCCTGACGGGTTACATCCACTGTTGCTGTCATCTCTTGCGTACATTATTTCAAAACAGCTCGCGACACTCCCTTCGGCAGAGTAGACTGTGAGTTCACGAAGGACTTATCAAGTAAACGGGCATTAGTTTTAGCTATCTTTCGGGACAGTAATTAGTTTGTTTGGATCACCGGTCGCTGGTGTAGCAACCTGACCACAAATATCTAATGACGTGTCGCTCATTGATTGTTTCGGGGTAGAAGGTTCAATTGCGGGTCGCATAGTTAGATGACGCAATCTTTGCTATCAGTACCAATGTTACCAGTATAGCTCTCGTCAGCCTTCCTATTAGCCAACATCAGGAGGCTAACTGCTTCCTGGATGAGTAGTGTTTTTCTCGAGCAACAAAACATACAAAGCCAATGAGAGTTAGGCTTTGAGCACCTTTTATATGCAGTGGGGCTTAATCGGGTGCACATCTTATGGGACCACTCATTACGCCCATCACATTACATCCCTTCCCCCACGGGAAATAAACGATATGGCTGTCGACATCTATGAGAAGAGCTGGTCATCTTGAATATCAACTACAATAGTGACAAAAACAGGATATGTAAAAGAATTCTCAAACCTTAACTAAATAAATCAAGTAAAAGTCGACCAAGTATGCTTTGATGCAATAAATACACAAAAGCAAAACCGAAACACTCAATACAATATCACTTTAACTAAGGTAGATGCAATTAAAGTGTAAACAGTAGTTTTGATGCGTAATTTACGATCAAAACAGTTAATTAACTCAACAAAAAACAATACCACTGTCCTATATTTAAGGGTGGTCTGAGACAGATCGTATCTAACTACCGGCCTATCAGTCTAACTAGCATAGTCGTTAAGTTACTTGAAAAGATATTTCGAGTTAGGTTGCTAAGCCACATAGATTTACAATCTGTTAGCTCCTGAGCAACACGGATTTCGTAACAAGCGTTCATACTTGACTAACTTACTCATTAAGAGAGGATTGGACAGCAGCATTAGATAAAGGTCTGTCTGTCGATGTGATATTCAAAGATTTTAGCAAAGCATTTGACAAGGTTTCACACGTAGGTCTTATGCAGAAGCTCACGAGCTTCGGAATAATAGGTACTGTACATGAGTGGATAGGAAACTTCTTATATGCCCGCAGACAGAGAGTGAGGGTCAACGGAACGCTATCCGATTGGAAGCCGGTCAAAAGTTTTACCCCAAGGCACCATCTCAGGCCCTCTGATCTTCCTCCCTACGTTAACGAGTTACCGCCGGTGCTTAGGTCGTTGACATTATTGTTTGCGGATGATGTCAAGATCTGGGGAACAATAAGAAATGGGGCTGACCATTTTAATCTCCAAACTGGCCTGGATGAATTAGTTAGGTGGGCTTGAGGTTGGGGCTTAGAATTTAATTCCAGGAAGTGTGCTCACGTACATCGGACACAGTAATAGTTACCCCTATACTATCGATGGTACATCTCTTCCATGCGTTCAAGAACATGAAGACTTAGGAGCAATAATAAGTCACGGAGTGAAAACAACTACTCATTGCATTGCAGCTGCTGCCAAAGGTTATTGTGCGTCATGGTCACTTCGCCGAGCGTTCAAATCTTTTGACGAGGAAACGTTTCGAATTTTATATCCCTTCCTCTTCCTTCTCTACGTTAATGAGTTACCTCTGTTACTTAGGTCGTCAACATTATTGTTTGCGGATGATGTAAAAATCTGGAGAACAATAAAAAGTGCGGCTGGTCATGTGGATCTTCAAGCTGACTTAGGCGATTTAGTTAGATGGGCTCGAGAGTGGGGCTTAGAAATCAATGCTAGGAAGAGTGTACTAGTGCACATCGGTCACGGTAATAGTTACCCCTATACTATCGATGGTACATCTCTTCCATGCGTTCAAGAGCATAAAGACTTAGTAGTAGTATTAAGTCATGATTTAAAAACAACTACGGATTGCAAAGCAGCCTCTGTCAAAGGTTTTCGTGCGTTATGGTCACTTCGCCGAGCGTTCAAATCTTTTGACGAGGAAACGTTTCGAATTTTTATCCCATATATGTAAGACCACATTTAGAGTACTGTATTCAAGCAGCTAGCCCATGTCTGGTTAAGGACACTAAGTTACTTGAGCGTGTCCGACCTGTTGGAACGAAATTAGTGAAGGGTCTTTCTGGACTCCTTTATGATGAGCGTTTAAAACGCCTAAGCCTTTTCCCTTTGTCGTATCGTAGGACACGAGGTGACCTTATGCTAGCATTTCGTATCTTTAATTATGATTTGGGTGTCAATATTTCTTATCTTTTTGCCCCTCCAGCACTATTAATCTCCGAGGTCATAGCAAGAAGGTTCATAAACTACGATCTAATAAACTTAAAGTGGGGTCCCGTTTTTCTCATAAAGTGGTCAATGACTGGAACGCCTTACCCGAACAAGTGGTATCAGCCCCATCAGTGAACATTTTCATAGAGAAGTTGAACCTTCATTGGAAAGCAATGTGTCAGGTTTAATACAGGTTCACCAACCCACTATCTTTTTTATTGAAGGTTAAATACTGAAGTCTGAACCGTATGTTTCCCGCGTAAATCCACATTTACGCATTTAAAGTTTGTCCAGCCCCACACATTTATGTTCACCCTTATTTCCTTCACAAATCACATGACGTGTATTTTAGACTACATATTAAAAATGTGACTCATGTGTAGGGGTATCTTTTTACGTGAAATAACAGTCCACAAGGAGATTAATGACAAACAGGACCTCGCTACTTGTTTTTATTGTAAGTGGAAAGTTCCGCAGACATCTACGAAAATCTGAAACGAATGTTCGTTGAACAAGGAACTACATAATTGTCTTGGTTCTTTTTTCCATGGGTAGCATGTCAAGTTCCTCGGAGTTTGGATATCTGCTGAGGTTTATAAATGACTACCACTCTATTATTCCCTTAGTGAATCTCGTGCTGTGATGCTCACTCGTTCATGCTGTGATACATCTGAAGACATGTAGCGCCAAATAAATCCTCGAAATAAATAGTTATGTGACTCTTCAGCAGTGATGCCAAATATATAGCTGAAGGCGCTCAGTCACACACCCTCACGAATCAGTACATCGTGCTGCTCACCCTTTGCAATCACTAGACAGCTTAGACCAAACGCTTCTTGATATATCGATAGCTTCCCAAATAGGTCTTCGAACACGCTCATTTCTGGCTTGTGATTTGACTGGGTTGACACGTTTCGGTTGCAGAGTTGTTACTTGTACAGGCGTTGTCAGACTTCGAATACTTGTTGATATGATAGAAAGAAAAGTCAATTTTCGATTGATTTACACATTATGAGTTTTGTTCAAGATTACTTCCGTTTTGATTCAATGTAATGATTGCTCAACGTAATATTTGTTTTCTTTTCTCCTATGATATTTTATTTTATATAATATGCGATATTCTTGTAATACATTGACATGAAATATGCTCAGTATGCGATTTGTTATAACTCTATTTTTCATATATGTGATTTCATCCTAACTATTAATCAAAATGGGTGTACAAGAAATATATATATGAGTATATTTTCTACTAGGGTCTTCATCGAGTTTTGGAGTTAATAAATCATCACTTATACCAGTCTTTGTGTTATTACTTTCGCGTCGTGGAAATTGCAGAGTTACTTCGTTCCGAGTATAAGTGATAAGCGTTTCCGACATAACAATCAGCGACGACCAGATACCAAAAGTAGCATTGGAAGAGCCAAGACAATAAGCATTCAAACGACAAATTATAACACTTGTGTCATCTTTATACTGCAGCAGTAAATAAATCCCTAAAATAAATAGCTCTGTAGGTCGTCGACATTTTATGCTGACCACATTAGTCTTAATAAACTCACCTAGCTGAAGGCGCTCAGTCATGCTTTCACACTAGATCACGAGTGGGAACGCCGTGCTCAACATCTCCTACAATCGTCAGCCAGACTAAATCAGTCGATTCTCGATATACTGATAGCCTCTCAAATATATCTTCGAACGTTCTCGCTTCTGTAATTTGATTTCACTAGATAGGCACGATTCATAGCAGATGGTATTACTGGTTAAGGTGTTGTCAGACTCCGAAAACCTGTGGCATCTTCACTATGCAGGAAATGGTGACTGATATGTGTCAATGATAACAGTGGTAAATTATGAGATGTGCATCGGGCGTAACTGATCTAGGCAGGAAGTGGTAATCCATGGACGAGTGCTTGTTGTTTGAGTCTCGTCTTGAAGCTATCCACTCAGAAGCTGTGGTCATTTATGTTGGGAGAGTATCTCAAGTGGTAGCAACTATTGGTGGAAATAAGTTGGAGTGTACCTGGACGTTGTCTCTTTGATGTGTAACCGGTCGAGTGTTGCAGCTAGAGGCGTGAACATGGTGATTCGACAACATGCTCTTGTTTGAATGGCTTGGTGTACTTAATATGTTGTATGCTATTGTCGAACCACGTCCCATTTTCCTGTTGCCAAAGAAGAATGACTCCAGGTGCTGGAGTCTGTCCTCGTAAGATTTATGTTTTTGAACCGTTTAGGCATTGGGTCCTAACCACACAATCATCAAAGCTGAACACCAGACAATTGGGGAAATAGATGTTCAACATTTAACGCTGATAAAAACCCAATGATGGAGAAGGCGGGAAAAATGAGTTGAATTAATTCGAGTTGATCGGATGGCATGGCTTGCCCTTGCAGGCGTGGTATTACTTGTGTTACATTATTGTTATCCATATTAAATACCTCCAGCCTAAATGTGTTCCCCATCATGTATTGATGATTGTTACAACGTGATGAATCAGGGTAGACGATGACGTGACTTCCACATAAGATCCTATAGATTAGGCAGTTATACCATGACCAATCTACAATTTTAGGATTAGGTCAACTATTAGAGCAGTACTAATATCATAGTAGACCATAATTCTACAGACCTACCGCACACTTGGCCGTTTGTCTCTTTACTTGATCTAAGACATTTATATCCCTTTGACAGAGAGGGGCGTTTACGACTTTGTGGACCTTTTGAAGTGTTGGGGGAGACTTGGAATGATTGCTCTAGGTTGTCTCCTCACAAAATAGAGAGTTACCTTTGCTTTAACTGCCTCCACTATGGAGTTTTGATTGGTGTTTAAGTTCTCTGTGTCTACAAGCCTGAGCTCACGTTCTGTGACAGTAGCAAGTGGATTTCCCTGGAGGATGTCGGTTGATTGACGTAGGTCAGAATTTGCATAACACGACATTTCGTCATTTTACGTTTTAAACCATTTGCTTCTGCCCATTCCTCCATTGTCGTAAAATGTTTTTCAAGCTCATGTGAATAAATTTGGCTTTTAATGTACCTCCAGGTCGAAAACAACGGTGGATCTATGATTGTTCCACGCGAAACTCTTGACGTTTCAACCCGCCTGTTCGCGTGCATTCTATTCACGTTGGTATTAAACATCCTGTTCTCAAATACTTTTGGAGTCAGGATAAAGCTGTGTCAGTGAAACCCCTTTTTCAACCTTTGCTATAACATGTGCATGAGACATTGTGTCGAAGGCTTTTACAAAATTGAGTATCATTATATGAACTGGTATCTCATGATGGTTGTTGGGCATTTTTCGATTTCTATTGATATTATGTCTCTAGAAATCTTTCGCCTCTAGAAATTGTGATTGATAAACAGATTCAAAAATGATTATAAAACATCTATCACGTTGATTTGGTCCAACCTTGTTGTGCCTGCACGACCTTTCCGTATGTATTTGTGCGCCTGTAAGAGAATGGAGTAAAACGCATCCTACACTTATTCCATACATGATATTGACACCCTATTTTGCCTTGATTAGTAAGTTTCTATTCACAACTCTTCATCTTTTGTGTATCAAGCTTAGAGCATGGTTACTATTGATATTAACGTGCAGTTCTGCTTCTCATATCACGTTATTTCCATTTTAGTTCTCCCTGGTCGATAGTTGTTCACTTGAGCTTTGATCTTGAGAGATGTTACATCGGTACACCGCCCCTTGATTGAGCTTGCGTTAGTTGATTGATTCTAATTGTTATCTTATGTATTGGGGCATCTTATCTTCTTTCTGGAAATGCCTGTCACCTTGACAAGTAATCGACCTGTCAGGGTCAGCTTGTCCGCTGAAAAATTTATAGCTTTTTTTTATCCAATCCCGGGAACGAAAATTCACCATACAGCTAATCGAGCGAGACCTTTATGGTACATCTTATAATTTATGTCTTTATGATATTTTTAGAAAGACATATTACCACAATTACCCTGATAGGAGCACAGTTTTGGATATTACCAAACCGTACCTGTCATTTATTATGAGATCTTTATGAACATGTTACGACTAAAGTGATCCTAAAATGAATATTGGAAAATTTGACGCTCGTACGTAAAAAAAGGAAAGCAGATTTATCACCGAATATCAATACTTACATCAACCTTGCTTTGTAACGATGCTTAGCTTATCCCTTATTTCACTGAAGCAGCGTTGAGTTGTGATGTCATAAATTTTTATAAAGTCCTTTACATGGGTAGAGGAACATACAAATCGTTAATTTGGTGCTCTTAAAAAATAAAAATCAAAAAGCCTGTAATGCTTCTCGTTTTGTTAAATCTGAACCTGAGTAAACTACATTGAGTGCTAATCGCAAGCACCAAAACTTACAGGCGTGCTCAACATCGATGAATTGGGAAAAAAGGGATGGTTTTAACTCATTATTCGTTAGTTACGCAACCGCCATCATCTTCATCTTTAAATAACTGTGGCCTCAAAAATTATGACCTTGCTTAAGCCAAATGAAACGAAGGCAAAACATTTCTCTTCGAAACCATCTGTATTAATCATGCAGAGCTAAAATCTCCGGTGACTGATGACTACGGTATTTACTGGAACGAAAAACACATGTATGTTTTATAGCCGAGTTTTTATTAACTCTCGGACTGTATAAGATAGTTTACATTGGGACAAAGTTTTACCACAGGTCACCAACTGACCTGACTGGCAACATGCACTTGGAGCTCGAGGTGAAATAAACTCAACGTGCAATGCAAATGTGGGTTCTAAATAAAATTCTGCCAAACTCACCTCCGATTCAAACCACTTGTACGGCATAAACTAGGCAACAGTTATAACGTCTCCCAAGTGTCCCTGAGGAATTCAAATCTGCCACATAAAACATATGTTACAATATGATTACACAAACCCTCTTCCTTTATATCTAATCACTATTTGAATGATTCTAGTGTAGATTATTTCGAGTGAGGTAAGGTATTAAACCATTTATCTTGTTTGGTCGTGTCAAAATTTCGTTTGAACATGCCAGTACCACCATATTGTGATCTCATTGGTGGTTATTTAGTGTGCGGTCTGCAAGCAGTGGTTGGAATCCAGAATCATAGAGGATATTGAACGAAAGCATGAAAAAAATTTATTCTTCTTATTGTTTTTTTGAACAGTTGTAACTGACATAGTGCTGGTTTATTTGTACTAGTGAATAAAATCGCTTTAGTTGTTGAATAAACGGATTCATGTGCCACTGTTCGTTTACTGATTCTGATTTGTCAGTTGTAGGATATTGCTATTACAACCGTAACGACTTTTACTATTCAAACCGTTCGACACCGCTCTAGTAATCACATGGGGTAACCCAAACATTCGTCTTGGTATACTTTTTGTTTTTTTGGGAATGTGGCTGAAGGAACCTTAATGGAACTTTTGTGTATGTATATAAGTCTCTCCACGAAAACACTGTCATTAAATAACTTGTTCTATCTTGAAACTTACCGTTACACTTCATCCACTCAGCCGTACACTGTGCTGACCATTTGATTCTGAGACAGTAAGTATCTTATGTTGTGATTTTTGTTTTCGCCACGTTTCTTTCAAATTTCTATGACTCACGGATTATATCGACGTTGTTTTTCTTGGCACTTTGATGATGACAACTGCCATATTTATCCTATTTTTATTTAATTGTATGGCTTAATCTGACTGGAATTGTGTAATTTTTGATTGACAATTGAGGCGCACTTCTGGAATTGAAAACCATCAGTTTTGTAACAACTGGTCAAGATTGCAATTCTGAATACTCTTGTTATTGATATTTTTGTAGAGTTAGATATTACCTTTAGAACATGCTGTGCATAGTCTACGCAAAAAGGATATAATAAGAGGCTGAGGAGTCCTACAATAGGACGATACGGCCATCCAGTGTTTCCAGAGTTCCATGGTGGTCTAGCTTCAATTGACTCATGACTTCAACTGTTGAACTTTCTAAAATCTCTACAAAACCCCTTCTGATTATGTTATAAACATCGATAACAACGTTCAGTGGAATAATAATACGAAAAGTTGAATGACCTAAATAACATTGACAGTGTTATGAAGGAACTCTCAACAGATTACTATCATGATAATTCCTTTCAGTATACTAAATCCGAAATTCCCAGTAGTGTAAATAGACCTGGACTGGAGGAATTATAGTGGTATACGCAGTTGTGTATGACGTAAAAGACTCCACAAAGTAACGTGCATCAGTGGTAGTGAACGATATTTTCCTCAACATATTCAGCCTCTGATTCATTGGCAAACTTGTAAGTTCAGTAGTGAAAGAGTAAAGAGGATCCTGTCAACCCAGGAATACTGTTCTATCCAAAAAGACAAATGTATCACCAGTGGCATAGTTTCAAAGTGAACAGTCAACCGTGCGCATTAATAGGCTTACCGAACAACTAGAAAACCAAATGTCTATCCCACAAAGAACAGATTCACACAATTAAATCAAAGGGGGTTACCCATTGAGACACTCATCCATTATCGTAGTGGCTGGAATTCGAAACTTTGAGTTGAACAGGAGCGAAACAGTAGTCGAAGCCATAACAAGATCCCTGAGTAAACCACTATTATTATCACTAGAATTATTATTGATTGATGGTTTTATTCGGTATCATATTTTGGTACAATATAGAACTCTCAGCACGATGCTTCAGCAATTGTAGGCACTATAGTAATAATGATTGCAAATAAACTAAATGAAAGGCACACTATGTGTAGGTCCGGTCGGCAACACAAGAATCAAAGGGATAGTCGGACGGAAGAACACAAAGGGATTTCCCCAAACATTTTCACGGATATACACAATGGAATGAGATAGCTACCTGAGGTAGTGTAACCAATTGTACTGGCCAGGTCACACTGATTCTTCAATGTCAGTTGAAGACAAACGCAATATTTCCACATAAGGGATAGAAAATGTAATCTTCTTGGAGTCTGGCCATTACTTCTTTTGCGCCGATCTTGTCACTCCAGGCTGACCGTATCAATTAAATAATTTAGTGGAAGGTTCGAGTTAGGTGGCTCTTTATCCCAATTTTGTCGTTTATTGTGGATGTAGTTTTTATGTCATATCAGGAATTTACCTTGAACATCAATATCACACATCACGTCACCGACTCTTCTTACGAGTATGTCCGCATGCCATTCAGGCCCTTATTGTCCAAAGTTCATTACATACACCGAAAACCCATTGGAAAACTGATGTTCTATTCTACTTGCCTTCGGTTTATAATCTCATTATCACTATATATACATAACAGTAAACAACGTCGCGGTCTTCCTTCTGAAAACTGATTCAGCTGGCGATCAACCTTTGGGTAAAGCTGAGTGTGGGATTAGACCGGGTGTTTTTCTCGGTCGTTTCCCTCCCTTGTGATTATTTCGAAGTTCACTAAAAAACTTCTGCTCTCATTTCCGTATCATATGAGGATGGATAGATACTTGATTGCAAATAAGATTGGATGGCTGATTGAGCATTTTCGAATCCGGACTATATACTCAACACTTAAAATGGCAACCTTACCGTTTTAAATGATCACCTTTAGCTACACATCTATATCTGCTGTTGTGTTACGTATAACTTAGAAGCTTGCATAAGAGCAAGCCGACAAGTCTCATGTAACAGACTCTAGTTTGATTGTATTATTTCTTTGACCTCTGTCAACGTAGTTATGGAATTTAATGAAGAAGCATTAATTGAGCATAATTGTGCATTCATTTTGGAATACTGCATCAAACTCATCATTAATTCACCTCTATTGGTTAACTTAGATTCAGTTATGTGATTAATTAGAATGCCCTGTATGTGAATCTTCCCGAAATTCCTTTATCTGGTTGCTTGTCTATCTGTATTTCTTAGTCATATTCCACTGATATATTGACCCAGAAATGCTTGAGATACACTGACTGATAAAAATTATGAACAGTTTGCATTTATATGGTGTTTCGAATTATTTGAATTATAGTACGAACTAAAAGTCCCAGAAATAACGCAATTGAATCAAGAAGTACTAGATGAGCACAAACGAATGTATTGTACTTAGAATTCGAAATCAAGCATTCAACAAGTACAAAGGTATCATTAGTTCATTCAAACATCACAAGAAGGCATCACAATCAACAAATCCTAGTTTGTAAACATGATTCTGTATTGACATGAAGGGGACTTTTTCCTTTATGTGGACTAAAGCATTTCAAAGGATGTTCGTTGTTTCGTAATATACTTCATTTTGTGTTATTTTAGGACTTTTTGAAGTCTTTCTGTTGTACCATAGCGGTATGGTAAAACTACAGTACTAATCCATGGTATTTCATTCGGATTATTATTTAGTAGTAACACGTCTCGTTTTATGGCACTTGATATGGCGGGAAGAAAAGTCAAAATTAGGTTGATTTACTCATTACGATTTTTCGTTCAACATTAATTCCATTTTCATTCAATGTTATGATTATTTAGTGTAGTATTCGGTTTTGTTTTCCCGTCTGACATTTTATTCTATATATTCTTGTATTAAGTTGACATGATCTATACTCAGTATGCAATTTGTTATAACTATTTTTTATATATGTGGTTTCATTCTAATTATTAATAGATGTACGAATCAATGTGTAAATGAGTGTATTTCCGACTATAGGGTCGTCATCGTGTTTTGGAGTTAATAAAACTTCACTTATATCAGTCTGTGTTCTCACTTTCGTGTCGTGGGAATTGTGTTGGTTCTTTGTTTTGCAAGTATAAGTAATAAGCGATTCCGACATAGCAATCAGCGACGACCAGATATAACAAGTAGTGTTCAACCTAGAAGACATATAAGTACTTTTAATAATCTCCATAAGAAAATTATCAAATTGTAAAATGTTAATTGCATTCTTCCGTCCTTTTTGTTTGTCCTCCTTGGATGCAATAATCCTGTTTGCTCTTCCAAAGAGATTTAGCGTTAGAGATGTTTTTGCACTGAATGGATGAGCTGAATTAAAGTTGATGAAACGACCTGAGTGCCTTGGTCTTTGATAGATGGTTGGATTTAAAGCTCCACTTGAATTTTTTAACTAAGCAATCTAAATATGGTAGGTCACCGTGTTGATTTTTATTCTCGTGCGTAAGAGTGTGTATTGACCAATTTAGAAAAAGATCTTAAGTGAGCCTTTTTTATGACGAAAAAGTATCATCTACATATCTGAGGTAAATTCCTGGTATAATATCATTGACGAAAATATTTGATTCTATATATGATATATACAGGTTGGCTACAGTCGGGGATACGGAGGATCTCAATGTTTGTTTACTTATAGAATGTCTCATTAAATGTAAATAAGATTGAATTTAAACACAGTTTTAGGGATTTCATAAATAGACTAATCCTTAAAGAACACCTGTCAGATAAAGTATCGTAATTCTCTAGTATATATATTCAGCTTGTTAGGCCTAGCATGAAAAGTTCATTTTACCAAGGATTTTATAGGCTTTAAGATACATTATCACCAGTAATTTATAAATAAAAGCTCATACCAATGATAGAGCCACATTTGTCCTTCATTACACTCTTTAACTGACGTATTCTTGTAAGTATATTGCAGTATATACAAATTGGAATGATGAACTCTTTAGACTTTAGGATAGTTAAGCCTGGAATTCATACATACAGTATCAATTAAACACCTCAAGTAAAACG
This sequence comes from Schistosoma haematobium, assembly GCF_000699445.3. Classification (NCBI taxonomy): domain Eukaryota; kingdom Metazoa; phylum Platyhelminthes; class Trematoda; order Strigeidida; family Schistosomatidae; genus Schistosoma; species Schistosoma haematobium. The sequence goes on from NC_067198.1 coordinate 9,144,332, forward strand.
AAATATACAACGTTTGATAGTTGTTTCAAAAAGATTCTTTATTTATTCAGGCCATAACTACATAGTTAAGAGATTTCTTATTGAAGAAAATTGATTCGAAATTACTTTTTCTCTAAATAAGTGATGATTTCGTACACAGTTTAGTGGCCCGGGATCTGACTCGAATTAGGTCGTATGAATGTTCGTTATTGAATGATTGCTGTCGAAATATATGTGTCGCCTATCCTCATATATTTCACCAACTTAAATCGCGTTAGTCAATAAAGGAATTAAATAAGTCAAATACGAGAATGAATTTCGAATACTTATATTTCATACAGTCTTTGATCCAGATAAAGTATCAGAGAAGCGAATGGAATAGAGCGGAGCGAAACGACGCACAGTGGAGATGGCGGGTAAGCCAACTCCCTTTAACCAGGAGTTAATCAATATTTGCAGTCACATAAAATTAAGCTACAGATGTGTGATGAATGGGATAAGAGTGGCACACACATATGAGCTCATATAAAAACAGGCAAGATTGATAAGCGAATACTTAACAAGGTCAAAATGACCTGTCTGAAAGCTAGAATAGGGTATACGGGCTTAACATAATAACGGACACTACAAGTTTCAAACTACTTACTGATTTGCACAGACCAAACTCTTACTGAATGTAATAAATTGTCGCTTTTGTATGTCAAATAAATCTAAATCATTTTATAGGCTTAAGTTTAAAGTTCAAATTTTTGTATTAAACACATAAATTTAAATCTAGAAGAAAGTCATTATGTTCATTTACAATACTTAATATATTTAAATATCAGAGTGTTTGTTAATGGTTCGTAACCAGTTCTTTTGAAATACACCTATTTAGAAATTTTCCTTATGAACAGCCTCATTTTAGTGACAGTTCAATACTTATTTCATTCGTTATACCAACTTCATTCTTAACTCAGAAGAAAACTGAGGAATAGATAATTAATCTTGTTTCTCGGCTTTGTTAATAGTTATCCAAATGTATTTCTTCTAGAGAGATGGATTCTATCGTCTCGATCCCTCCACAATACTTCCAATTTAGTAGCAACTTTATCTAAGAAAACTTCATGTGGATCACGAAACTGAAGTCGATGTCTCTGTTGTAGAAAAAGTCAGCATTATTATATTCAAAACTAAATAGTTTACTGTAAAACATCTCTCTCTGTTTGGGTATGGATCTTTTGGTAGGTACAGTTCTTTTTCCCATTCTTTATCTTGTTTTAATGGCTTCAGGAATGAGCTCGGCAGTTTTCGTACTACTGTGTTTTCACAGTTAGTTCCCCATACTATAAAGCACAGTTAAATTTGTTTGTTATGCACACTTACTTTGTTGTCTTGTCTTCTTTAGGAAATTGAGATTCATCGGATCTTTTTCATATGTTGTGATAAACTTCGGATGTTTACTTTCATTCGTAGGTGTCAACTGAAAAGAAAGAAATAATTATTAACTAAACAATTTTAACATTTTGGCAGCGACAATAGTTACATCATAGGGGAGAAAATGAACCTTGATATTCGATGTCGGCTGTGCATAATTTACACGAGTACTCAATATTCCACCAATAATAATTGAGAACGGAATTTGACCAGACTGTAGCTTAATTAACACATAGTACGTGCAGTTAACATCGAGTACAATTATATATACATATATAATTAACTAAGCTACAGTCTGGTCAAATTTCGTTCTCAATCATTATTGATCGAATATTGAATATCTAAGTTGATGTGATCTATTTGATGATCCGATTACTTACAATCTACTGGTTGTGGCAACTTTATCCAAAGCGCGGTGTGAGTTTTATATTTTCTATGATTGACTCACTGATTGTATAATCTCGTATCCTTATATCTAGTATCCGGATGGAAGGTTTGCGAGTACAAATCGTAATTCCCTCCGTTATATCAATTTTATTTACAAAAAACTCACTAAATGATAGGTTTCAAACTGTTTTCGTTCAAGGTAATTCAAGAAATAGCTGTAACTTTCAATAGGTTTATGGCCTTCCTTACCATTTACTAAATCTTAATGATAACTTAGAGTAATGATAACATTTAAGCCAACAACTTACCTCTTAAAACTTTTCACTATATAAACGTTATAATACATTTTTTGCAACAAAGGATTGAAAGCAAAAGTAATCAAAAGAACCTTGTTCTCCATCTGTAATTCTAAACATTATTTGATGTTTGGGGCTAGTTAAAGAATTCTTGTCTAACGGTGTTACTATTGGGCTATCAATGTAGTAACTAATAGTCTCGATAATGAGAGTTTATTCTAAGCCTAGTTGATAAACGAAAATCAAATTCATTGATTGACTAATCCTTGTCACTAACCTGGAGGTAACTATTCGAAAAACAATATGTATGATAAAATGTGTTTGTTGTAATTAGTACGTTAATGACAATTTCAAGGCATTTATAAGTAAAATTATGACCCAATTCAATGTTTCGATAGGTTCATCACTGATTAACCGTTACAGAGAACACTTTGAAACATATTTGACCCAATCAGTTCATTAAATCAACTTGATGAAACAATCCAATCATTGTCTAAAACTAGATAAATATTAACTAATATTAGGAAATCATGTTATCTTGATATAGTTATGCAGATGGTGAGTTTACTAGCAGTACATGTTTCTGGGAAAGTAAACGGTTTCTTAATATTTCAAGTGTTTTGTTAATCAGTACAACTAAGTAAAAAGCTTAGTTCACGGCTTCCTTTAATCTCATCAACTATAACTCATTCTTTTTCTCTGATTTTGTTTAATAATACTTTAAACATAGCTACAAATACCATAGCTTCTGATAGTTAAGACTCAAATATTTAGAAGACAGGAAGATTTTGAAACTGATTTCAAAATACCACCTAGCTTTTTAAGTCTCCATTTTGGACAAAACTAAACTCATCATACTCCAAAATATTTCTCACTAATATTTAGAGGAATCTGAGACTAGGTACTTCGATAAAAGTTGAAAACTACTCTTGTAGTGATCTACTTTTATGAAGTGAACACGACTGGTATAATGGAAACAATTATTGTTTTAACCACTTGTACCAGTGATTGTTTTACTGAACTTGTTTGTTTAAGCGTACCAAAAACGACGCTCATCGTTGTTTGTGACCTTGCACGAACTCTCGTACGCTCAGTAGTCTCGCTTGTGGATTTTGGCGCGATCTCGGTATTGTTTCGATAACACGAGATTGCCAACAAATGCATATTACTACAACCTTCAACTGCCTTCTGATATTTAACATACGGAGGGGTCTAATCTGGTAACTGGCACGTAGTCTTTCCTGTAGTGGTGATTATAGTCAACCGCGACTCGACGCCTACTACACTGTATTCTATGTAACTAAATGACCTTTGTAACAAAATCAAAAGAGTTTTGACTAATTGACGAAGTCTCTGAGTTTATTATATATTTTTATTAATGGTCAGCCTTGTTATGTTGGTTTGGTAATTATTTATTACGGAAAACATCAATTAATTAGGAAGAAACTTTTTTTAATGGATCAGCACGAAATACATTTTACTCCTAGTTCTTAAGAATTTTACTTCAATAGTGACTAGTCTACTTTGTAAAACGAGCAAGATATAGATTATATGAATTACATCACTGAATCTTAAGACAAAGAGTATGGTAAAATTGCAGTTTCATCCACATTTTATGTGAAGTTTAAAGTGTGTAAAATATATAGAATATCACAAAAGCCGAATATTCTAACAAATATCAGCGACAATGGCGTTTACTACTGAGGTATTTTGTGGAAGAATCAACCAATTTGATTTCAGAATATATCATACCTCAGTGTTACCTTTTAATACATATATGATTGAAAGAAGCTGACAAGAAACCACGAAATGTAGTGAATTCATATTATTTTAGAGCAATTATTGTACTGGCTTTAATAGAATCCGTAGAGGGAACTACAAGAAATAGACAGGATATTACATCCAATGACATGTCAGATTGCAGCACTTTAGTGTGCTATTCTAACGAGCAATGTAAATATTTATTATAAACATGACTATTTATTGTTTTAATACATAGTTGGTTTATGATTTAGAAAATCCTTTTAGTATCCTGTATGTTTAATTTAAGCATTGACTACGTATACCCGTTTCTTTGTACAATATCAAATACATGATTTCGAGTACCTGTATTTCTATTGAAACTTATCATTCATAACTAGTTTAAAGGTTATAATATTAGTTAAATCTTCTTATCAGGATATTATTCTATGTGGAGAAAATAGATCAGAATAATCTATTCATCATCGTAGTCAGATATCACTGTAACGACACAATATAATGATTTAAATAAAATCTAATATTCACTTCCCAAAACATAGTTCTAAAGAAAAACTTACTCCTCGATGGTCATGTGGTTTAGGCATTATGTACGGACCTGGTTTAAAGGACCCACATTTGACAAATAAAATCTTAGCTGTGTAAGGTCTCATAGATCTGACAAATTTTAATCTAGGAATTGTCTCTCTATCGTGTTCCCCAGTTGATTCCATAATCTTATTGTCAACACTGTCGTTTTCCTGTTTCACAGTTTTAATTCTTTCAGGTTTTATCGATTGACGACTGTTTCTCTTAGGGGGATTCGGTTCCCACCTGTATAAACTGAAATCTGGTGCTGGTATATTCCATAAACACTTTGGAGAAGGAGCTGGCAAATGTAGTTTATGAGTGCTACTTCGTTTATTAAATGAAACTTTTGCTTCAATAAATGATTGTAGTGGAAATGTGAAACAAGGAAAATTGGTTACAATATTTTCTGACATATTTAAATCATGTTAGTAAAATAACTTTTTAGCACATTTGATCTAATACAACAAAACAGTGACTTCTCGAAGAGATTTAGAATGATTATATGCTTGGTCGGTTAAGCTGTCCTCAGTTAACCTTGCGTAAGTTCAATGATTTGATCGATAAACTAAATAATAGTTAAAATATTTATTTAAATTAGCTTTCAAATTAATAAGTGAGTAGTTGAAAACTCCAATTGATATTATGAAAATGAAAGATTGATTATTGGCAAGATACTGTACTTATTATAAGATGTAAATCTTTGTCTGTTGATTCTTGAAACCTCTCTGTCAGATGATATTCTTGACATAATTTGAGTGAAACGTATTTTCACAAACAATATAAAGATTAGAAAACTGTGAGAAAATCAAAGTCATTATTTCAAAATAGCCGAGATATTTGAAAGCTTCACTTCTTTTAAGTACAGTCCTATTAAGTCCCTGTAGAATTCTTGAGTCACCTAGGATATATATTACCATCCTTTTCGTAGGTGAAGCGTCAGCTCAATGTCTGGTGTTCACTAATCATTCTATTACACACTGTCTTATAGTCCGGATATTGTTGCCAACAAAGTCACGAGATAGACATGTTAGTTTAAGATCGGAAAACCATGACATAACATAAAATTATGAAATCACTGATTGTTGAAACTAACCGTCACAAAATACGGAGTCTTAATGCTTCGATTGCAGTCAATAATGAATGTCTACTGTTGAAAATGTTATATTTGCTATTGCTTAAGCTTAGAAACATAGACTTATTAGTTTTATATTTTCAGCTGAATTTTAAGTTTCAACATGATTTGATACTTTTAATTTCTCCACTTCATCTCTTCGTTTTGGGTTTTTTTAGTTCTAACTATCACATCTATACTGTTATTTTTACTCTTGTACAATAGAAATCCAGGAGCCTTATGTTGGTTTGTTGAAACGAAATTTTCCTATTGCAAACGTCTTTTGATCGAAAGATGTACGCTATGATATGAGATGTCCGAGTATGATTTCAATTACTGTACATTTCAGACGACCGTTGATTTTTGTTTTTACTTTTAATACATTCTGAGGAAAAAACCATCGAAATAATTTGGTGTTCAGATTTTTTTAGTTTGTATTATTGTGTCTTGGTGTGGAAGGGTTACAAAATTATACAAACCCAGCAACGTGGCTTGAGGATCAGAGGCTGTATAAGGAACACATAAATTATGATGGGTAGTAGTAGCAAAATTATTTTTATTACACTAGCAGCTACCAAATGAGAAAGCTATGAGTTTCCATCAACTCCATGTATATTAATTGGTTTGCATTTCGTTTGCATTTCGTATTGGTAATAATCATAACCTAAGTTTTGACATATTCAATGGTCACTATGCAGCCATTTTAATGAATTCAACAAAAAATAGTATGTAGTAGTAATTTAAGTCGATTCAGTTGACTGTGAAGTTAGGAAATAGATTCGTTGTAAACGGACGCACATGATAGGATGTCAGATGGACAATAAAATCAGGCTGCACGTAGCTGATAAGTTATTTTTTACCCTCCTAACTGTTCTACGCGTCCAGTAATCAGTCATCATCAATACATGTACGTCTCTATTCGTTCTTTGACTTCATGTGCTTCTGTTTCTTACCTGCCTTGTTCATCGTCCACCAGAATGATATATACTCAAAATTGAAGAATAACTCCGCTTGTAGCTCTTCTATGGCTGCTGACGGTCCAGTTAAGTGAGGAAGATTAGACACGGGGTCAGTGACCCATACATTAGAAAACAATCTTGCTAGAAAGCACTGACCAGAATGGACAAATTAAACCATTTAAACTTTGTCCTCCGAGTTGAAGAAAGAATTATGACGCCTCATGGTTAAAGCTGAGATTCTTCTAAAGTCACGAGACAGATGCACCTTCTAACAACCAGAGCAACAATTAATATAGGTACGTAGAATGTCCGAACAATATTAAAGACGGAGAAGTTTAGTCAAACAGCTACGAAAATGAGGAGACATAACTTGACGGTTTTCGGAGCCAGTGAAACCCTTTGTACGCAGCTGGACAGAAAAGAATAAATTCGGAAGAAATGCTACTGTATTGTGGCTACAAAGAGCAAAACGTTTCTCGCACACAAGAAGTTGTTCTGAAACACGAAATGAACTTATAGGATGGGAAATCCATGAATCCAAGATAATCAAAGCATCCTTCAAAACAAAGAAGAAGGGGATCCTAATGTATGTTATCCGATGCTATGCACTTACCAATGGTAGCAAGGAAGACGATGAAGATCAGTTTTATGAGGAGCAGCAGTCAATCATGGCAAAGTGCCCCACAAAGGTCCTGACCATTCTGATAGGAGATCTAAACTCCAAAGTCGGAATGGACAATATTGAGTATGAAGATAACATGGGACGACATGGACTAGGTACTGGAAGAAACAAATGAGAATGATGAGATTTGCGAATCTGTGTGAATTCAACAAAGTGGTTATAGGCAGTACATTATTCCTCCACAAAACTACATTGGTTTTACGAGATCACATTACTCAGAACCAGACTAATCATATTTGGTTCAGTAAAAAATCCAGGTCACTGGAAGTCATGAGAACCAGGAGAGGATCTGACACAGCTTTAAATCACCACTTGGTGGTTGCCAAGATGAAACTGAGGCTAAAAAAGCTTTGGAAAACTAGACAAATAGCATTACAAAGTCCCAATACAGCCTTCCTTCAACATACTGACAAACTCAATGAATTCAAGATAACTCTCAACACCAGGTTTCAAGCCTTACGGGATCAAGTAAATGAATAAGAAACTACTATGAAGGACAACTGGAAAGGGATTAAAGAAGTCCCAACTTCAAAGTGTCAGGTAGTTCTAAGTTTCGAGAAGCATTATCATAAGGAAAAAGCTAAAACAGAAGGAAATATGAGACAACTATGTGATACAAGGAAGAAACTGGTAAGTAAATATAGCAAATCAGAAAGACTAGTCAAGGACAAAGAAGAGGAGCCAATCACTGAGATTCAAGAACAGAGGAACAGATTGGTGGAACACTTTGAAGAATTTTTGGATAGGCTAGTTTCACTGAACACGGTACATTGGAGTAGCACCTACAGATTTTCCTATGGATTTCACTCCACCGGTGGTTGAAGAAATCATCATGGCTATCGGATAAATCAAGAGTGGGAAGGGAGTAGAACCTGACAGCACACCAGTTTAAGCGCTGAAGTCAGACACAGAAGTAATTGCAAACATGCAGGAAGATTTGGCAGGAAAAACAAGAGCCCATGGACTGGAAAGAAGAATATATCATAAAAATGCCAAAGAAAGATCTGACAAGATGTCGATACTACAGAGGTATCACACTACTATCGATACCAGGAAAAGTGTTCAGCAAAGTGTCGCGGAACCGGGTGGGAGATTCAGTGAACACCTAATTTCGAGATCAACGGACTGAATTCCGTAAGGATTGGTCATGCACAGACCGAATCGCGACACTGCGGATAATTGTTGAACAATCAGTTGAATAGAATTCGTCACTACGCATCAACTTCCTTGATTGTGAAAACGCGTTTGACAGCGTGAATATGAGAATCTTTTGGAACCTTCTTTGACCCTATGAAGTACCTGAGAAAATTTTCAAAATCATCCTGAATTTATACGACAGATCACAGTGCAAAGTCGTGCATGAAGGACGGCTGACAGATCAATTACCTATAAAGACCGGAGTCAAACAGGGTTGCTTACTCTCCCTTTCCTCTTTCTTCTGGTGGTTGAATGCATTATAAAAACCCCAACATCGGAGAGAAGACACGGAATTCAATGGACAGCACGGAATCAACTAGAAGATTTGGGTCTAGCAGATGACCTAACTCTCCTATCCCATACACACGAACAAATGTGGATGAAGACAACTAGTGTAGCAGCAGCCCCTGCATCAGTAGGCCTCAACACAAACAAGAAAAAAAATCAAGATTCCCAAACACAACATGGTAAACACCATTGCAGTCACACTTGATGGGGAAACTCTGGAAGTGGTGTAGCTTTCACGCACCTGGACAGCACCATCGATGGACAAGAAATATATGATGCTCATATGATGTCGGGTATTGGAAGAGTAAGAACCGCATTTATACAGCTGAAGAACATACGGAAACTATAACAACTGTCAATAAATATCAAAGTGGGTATCTTCAATAAGAACTTCCAGGCAGTTCTATTGTAAGGAGCTGAAACTTGGAGAACCACCACAACCACCATAAAACATGTGCAAGTGTCCATAAACAAATGTCTAAACAAGATACATGATATCCGTTGGCCGGATATCATTGGCAACAGCCTATTGTGTGAGAGAACAAACCAGCCTCCAAGTAAAGATGAAACTAGGAAAAGACGTTGGAAGTGGATAGGACATACATCGAGGAAATCATCAAACTGCACCATGAGGCAAGCAGTAACGTGGAATGCTGAAGGGAAATGGAAAAGATGAAGGTCGAAGAAAACAATGCGTCGAGAGCTGTAAGCTGACGTCAAAAGGATAGACAGTAGCTGGAAACAAGCGGAAAGGATTTCCCAAGACAAAGCTCGATGGAGAATGCTGGTCGGCAGCCTATGCTATGTAGAACTATGGTCTACTATGATATTAGTACTGCTCTAATAATAGACCTAATCCTATAATTGTAGATTTGTCATGATATAACTGCCAAATCTATAAGATCTTACGTGGAAGTTACATCACCATCTACACTAACTCATTGTATCGTAAAAGTTACCAATACATGATGGAGAACAAGCTTAGGCTAGAGATAGAACAATATATTGAATATGAATAAAAGATATAAGATAACATTCAACAAGGACCACGCCTGCGTGGCCAAGCCATGCCATTCGACCAACTCCAGTTCATTCAATACATTCTTACCGCCTTCTCCATCATTAGGTACTTCTCCGCGTTAAATATTGAATATCTATTTTCTGAGTAATCTCGTGTTCGGCTTTGTGGATTGCGTGGTTATTGTCCAATGCCACTACAGCTACTTCACGGGGGGTAGCAGGTGTAAGTATTTAAATAGGCAATCTAGGGACATGTACTCCGATTCGGCTTTTGGTCAACCCGCGCGATTTACCGATTCAGTTTACACATATGATCGGGTGTTTGGCCTTTTTTACCAATATTTTAAAACCGGGTTAGCCCAGGTAGACATGAGTTATCCCACTAACCAGTCCAAACCGTAAGCTCATTGGGGACATATGTCACTTTATTCATGTCTGTTGGTCATGCTAGATGCTATCGCTTTAATTTTCTCACTTTGTTTAAGTTATAGTTTCTTTGCCGTTAATGATTTGACAGTTGACATAAAGGTGCTTACTTATACCGTGTCTGGAATAATGCTATTTTATGTCAAATGGAATAACTTTTTTAAGGTTTCTAATAATAGGACGGTGATAAGTTGGTTGTGCTGCAAACTTTTGAATTCTCATTAGCATAAAGAGTTGTTTCAAAGGTTATGTGATAGCTATCAGACTGCTGCTGCGTTTAGCGGTGATTCAGTGTCAAGGCTTACCACTTTTGTTGAGGATTTCTGGTTATTAGCATACGAACTTAACTGATTGGTGATATAACTGCATTCGAAGAGGTAATGTATTGGAAATCAACTGGTGACCAAGTTTAACCTGGGGTAAAACGAGTAAGTATAAGTAAAAAGCGAAGTAAACATGTTGCTAGTGAACGTGTCATTTTTATCCCCTTGATTACTTTCTACCAATTCGCATAATTAATTATGACCTCTTACCTCTTTCCTATTTATATCAATGCCTGAGTACGTTTAATGGTTGGCCTATCATTGTAGTTTGAGAACAAAGTCTTCAGCTTTCTGATAGTTTTTTTCACATCGTTTTGTGAGACTTCGATTTCTCTCTACATCCTAAGTTAGCGTACCAGATATGATTAAGTAGTAATTTCTTGGGCGATTCATATTGGTAGATTGGTTGAAGTTAGATATTAACACCGCTGGATGCCGGCTCATTGGTCTAGAGGTTAAACCTTCGCGCATGGGACTGATAGGTCCTGAGTTGGAATCTCGCGGGGCGGGATCGTGGATGCGCACTGCTGAGGAGTCCCACACTAGTATGAAACGGCCGTCCAGTGCTTCCAGATTTTCCATGGTGGTCTAACTTCAATTAATTCATGAGCTCAATTATTAGATTCATATGAAAATCAAATTGGTTTCTCTGGACAAGCCGAATTCTTTATTAGGTTATAAGCTTCTTTGTCGATAAGCGTCATAAAATAAGCTGTGAATTTATCATCTTTAATGTCCTTTCTAATCATGCGCCAGATTTCGAATTGCTCCATGAAGTTAACAAAGTCATCCTCATGTAGCGTGGCGTCGAGTCGCGGTAGACTATGAACACCGCTACAGAGAAACACGTGCCAAATGACTCCATAAAATCCCCCAGAAGCGAAATATCAGAAGGCAGTTAATGGACCAAGTCGAGATATATTTGCTGGCGATCTCGTGGTATCGAAAGGATACCGAGATCGTGCCAAGATACAAGCTTGGTTACAGAACGTAACCGAATTCGCGCGAAGTCACAATCAAAGTGTAAGAATAAGAATGGAAGCACAATGTAGCTGTCATTAGGACAGTCAAACAAAAGCACATTGAAACAAACACTGGTACAGTTGGTTATAATAGTAATTGTTGTTATTAAACCAGTCGTGTTCTCGCGGTAAATGTGGGTCACTACACTCACTTGAATTAGTATCCAACTTTCCAAGATTTGACACCGTCGAGACATCAGTGTGACGATTTAAAGTAATCAGGTTAAGTTGACCGCAAAGAATTATCGAAATATTACAATTTAAGGCAGGTTGAACCGGATGAGCACAATGAACGCATTATATTTCGGAATCCTTATGACCACTCAGTTAAGCACAAAGGTATCATTAATTCGTATAAATACCACAAGCCACTTTTTCTTGAAACTAATATTAAGATAACTAACGTATATCACGACAGCACACTTTATTACAAACAGCCTAAATTTATAAGCAGGGTAAAACATTTGTAATACCGGACTAACCTCTTCGTACTAGCGAGTCGAAAATAGAGATATATGATAGTGATATATGATTACATGGCATGAGTATTGACCAGAAACCATCTACTGTGATTGCAAGCAGGTTACACATGACTATGGAAACCAAAATACGCATAACCATAACTTTCTCATATGGGTCTTGCTTACTTCCGGGAATGTAATGGTTTAGTTGCTCATATATTTATCCCGGGAAGACTATATTTGCAGCTCAGCAATAGTTTTGGTGATAAATAAATCAATCCCTCAGATAAATGGTTTTGTACATCATCGACGCTATTACTGACCTCATTCACTTTACTGGATAGAACCTAGCCAAAGGTGCCTGGTCACGCATGTGCATCAGATTGTGAGTGAGTACACCGTGCTACACATCCCTCACAACTCATAGTCAGCTTAGATTAAACACTTCTAGACATATCGATAGCTTCTCAAACCTATCTTCAAGTCCCTTAATTTATGACTTCTAGTTTGACTGAGATGGTGCACTTCGATTATAGAAGCGTCACGTGTAAAGGGTTTGTCAAACCCTGAATATTTGTGGCGTCTTTAAGCACTATTATCACGGAGTCATTATGAATCGAAGCTTGTTAACCATAGCGAACCCCGATCTATGGATGATAAGTGGGGGAAGCAAGGTCAATACCGATTTTACGCATGAAGGGTCCCGTGGTCTATTTACATATATAGCACCGAACCTGTTGGAACTCTTAGTTGAGCTACTTCATGTACTTCAAAGAGTATGTATAATATGCTTTTTATTAGGCTTCGAAAGAGAAAAATACAAGTAAAATGGCGTTTTTACTTTTGTTTGGAGTCGAATTCATGAGGCTTGTTTGGATACCTTCTTTACAGAGGCGCCTAGTTTGAGCCCTCAAGTTCTAATGGTAGATTTATTATGAAATATCACTTGGACTCTTATAAACTAACGGAAGATGAGAAGAAGGTAAAAAAAACTTTTGCATTGCCTTTTTTGTTAGTCTTCCCGCTTATCAACATATTTCGTCGCGTTGTTTCTAATGTGCAGTCTTTTAAATGTTTATTTCTATAGAAATAAACATTTAGCAATATATATTGCTTTTCCCTGTTGGTTTACTTATTACAGGTGTTTTTATTTTTATGAACATCACTTTCATGTTTTTTGATTACGAGGCAGTAAGCTTTATTGTTAGGCTAAGATTTATAGGTAATCAAGGTAAGTAGAATTGCCTTCAGTGAGCGACTGGTTGCGGTGTCTGAGTACTCTTTGACTTTCAACAAGTAGTTCTCAGGTTCGGGTTACGCTTCACCTTCAGCTTTGAAAATCGGTCACTCACGAATCCTCACAAACATGGCCTGAAGCTGAATGCATAAATATATACTTGGTGGATAAGTTACATCAACATCAAGATCCATTGCTTAGGATATATAATTACCTACCTTGTACTGCCCATGTTGGGATTCTTTCAGCAATCTTGTCATAGGGACTAATGTTCTGATCTAGATGAGTTACCAATCAACCGTCGTTTTGGCGTCAATTGAAGATATGTCCTTAGTATCTCCGTATTGTGCTGGAACTTTACCGTAGTTCAGTCTTCTTAAGGATGAGTAGGTTAGTTCTCTGCCTGTCATTTAGTTGTGTCTTATACTTTGGGTTCTGTAAACCGACCCATCTTTATTGAGTAACCCATCAATTGTTTTTATCGTATTTAGGATGTTTGTGTAGTTGCATGAACTGCCGGGTTTTTAATATTCCATTTCTGATAAGCTTCGTACATTTTATTATATTTCATATTTTTGCCTTCGTACATTAGGTTGCATTTTATGTACCACCGTACTAGCGGTTTACTGGATTTTCGTGAATTTCAGATAAAGCTTTTGATTGCACTGCCTATACATAATGCTTTCTAGGGAGCCACTGCTATTTTTCAAGTGAACTGACGGAAAATAGTCTCTTAAGCAGTCAATAAAAGCCAAGGGATTTTTCTTATATTTTTAAGTGGGAATATTTGCGTATGTGTACACGAGTATGGTATTTATGGAGGGATTTGAATTCGGTCCACCCCGCTATCCGTACAAACGATTTTACTGTCGATCGCTTCCAAACTACTGTCTTCTAACATGCTTTGCAGATCATATAGAAACTCGTGAAAAAGCGACCATCAGGGAGCAAGTTTACTTTCGGATCATATGTGTGTTGATTGCATTTCACTCCCTTCAAATACAAGAACATCATTACACTTATTGCAATCCAACAATCGTCTTGTTTCTTGATATTAGTCTTGTCTTCGATCCGGTGCGCAAGAACTGTACTCTAGAATTTTCTTCTGTGGAGTGATGTACCTGCAAAGTTTGTTTACATCTTGTTTAATGAATGTCACTTTAGATATGACTCAATAGTACCTAGTGGCAGTCATGTGGAGCAGCGACTCATTAATTAAGGTGCTTGATTCCCAAGCACCATGCCACAAGTTCGAACCTTGCTCCATCTACTTTGGTTTTGGAATCTGGTTGTCTACACCAAAGTAGATGAGACAGAGTTCGAACGTGGATAATTGCTAAAGGTCGAGCGTTCCTAACACTGGACCACCTATCCACGAAACCTGTTTTATTCTAACATGGGTCTCCTCAGGATTGAGATCCTCAACCTCACCTTCAGGTCTGTGGGCTAACACTTAAGTTTTAAATCAATGAGATACATTTCATATTACGCCCTGTATGTAGCAACGTAGTCATATACATACTGTGATGTTTTAGACATTTCGGCTGTACGATCTACTATCACTTGTAATCATTTCAGATATGTGTGAAGTTGTCATTTGGCTATCGTACGGAACTTCAGAGTAGTAAATAAATCAGTATAAACGCTTACTTTTTTCATATCTATACCATTATTATTTCTACGTTATGATTATTTCTTTCCGAATTTTAAATGTATGTTTAGTTTTTCCTCCAAAAATTCTGGTATCGAAGAAACTTTCCTTTTTCTTTTTTTTTAGAAAATTGAGGAATTTCTTTCACTTATTCAAAACTCTCAAAATTCTCCTGAATATCATCAGCTAGCTTTTAATATTTTAGCTGCACGCAAGTTTTCTGTCCCACAGGCTATGGAGCTGTATCATAATTATCAAGTATATTTCGTGCTCTTATAGTACTCACCTGATTATTGTAGACATTTTTGGCCAGTGAACAGATTACTCGTGTTGATCCCTTCGAAGAGGATGTCAGACGTGAACTATTGTCAGGGAAATTCGTCATTCTCGTAATTATAATTTAAATTTACTAATTTTTTTCCTAAATAGAATGATAATGACATACCTGGTGTTCGTGTGGCACAGTTTTTTGTCAGATTACATCGAAAATCAGGAAATCATCGGGCTTTGTTGCATAGTATCATCTTTCAGCTAGATGCTGCATTGAGAAGGTGAATTAACTTAATTTTTACAACATACGAGTTAAATGCACACATATATAAACCATATCCATAGGTGTATTAAACATCCACCTCGGGGAATAGTACTGATTTCTTAATTTAAGGTTGTCGGTTTATCAGCTTGTTAATTTAAACGGTATATCTTACTAATTTGAAAGTGAATTTTATAATTTTAAGAATCTTTATAGTGGCTAATGATACATCATGTTAACGTAAGAATTCTCAAATAATCGATCTTAGGAAGTGATCATATAATTTTTAGTGTTTCATCACAGTAAAAGTAACGTTTTTTCTCATAGACGATGTATTTCTTTATGTGTAAAATTATGAATTTATTAAGTAGAGTAGCGTTAATAATAAGCTTTACTGGTCATCATTATGTCATGAATATGTAAATGATCAATGATTTCTTGTGGCCCATACAGTAGAGGTTAGTTTTCTTCAAGTATACAGTAGTTTTCTATTAATTGACTACCGGAGTCAAAAGAGATCTGTTTGTTAACTTATTTCAACTACGATAATGTGATATTGTAGCGTGAAACGTAATGTGGAGATTTTTGGAACAACCCCTTTTAATTTACTCTTTAAAAAAAGACTATTATCTGAAATGATCACCATTCACGAGGATAATATCATCACTCCCAATCTTTAGTAAGACCAAATTCCTATCATATTTCAATTCTCTGCAATGGTACAGTTTTTTAGTGGTTTGTCTATACAGTCAATCTTCTTCAAGAAATAGGCGTTCTAGCTAATCTATACTTAACTAAACGCAGGAAAATTTCATTGTACATGCCAGTTTATACGCCTTGTAGTTTTCCTCATCTATCATATCCTCAAGATGTTTGCCTCACGTATAAAGATCACATGCATATGAAAATTTTCGTTTGTTTTTGAAGTATTCATGTAAAGTATGATTTGTTTCGTCCGAAAAATGCAGTTGACGTCTTACTATATCTGTTCCATAACTTTATCAGAAATCCGAACACTTACAACATTGAAATTATCAAACTTAGTCATTGAGGGGAATATAAAAGGAAGTCAAGATAATGAAGATAATTGTCTTCTACTAACTTAACTATGGTCAAGTCTACATTAAGCAAAAAGAAATATGATACAGTTGATTTTCCTCGTGTGAAGTTTTTGATATTTTGTATTTGTAAGCCAAGTTATATGGGTGTGCAATTTGGAATTGTGATGGATATTTTCGTTGTTATGTTTATCAAACAAATTTCATAATAATTTAAATGATATCCTATGTTTACTGTAGTTCTTCTTTTGTTATACTAACAGACGCAAATGCAAAGCGATCTAATTGATAAATTGTTATTGTAATACTTTCGTTGGTTGTAGTTTCAAATTCCACTTATGATTTTTAGTTACAATAAATTTAAGTTATAAATATTCTTATTCCCAACTACTTGGTTAGTATTCGAATAATAACCTCGATCGTTGGTTGGAAACTTTAAGTGACATGGCTCAGAATCGTTCACATTAGCGCATATGCATTCACTCTTTATCCTATTCTCTGCTTCGGTTTGGGCACCCGGGAAGTATCCTAGCCCTCACATAAATCGAATGATTTATGTGGCGCATATCTGTTTGCTGCATCCTTGTGCCAATATTTATGTGTTTAAATAGATAAATAAGTAAATAATTTATACTATTCTCGATTTTTAATCTCAGTATCCCTTCATACATACCTTTTCATTCTTTTCTTTTGGGGAGATCATATTCTTAACGCTTAGTCTTTCTCGCTATGATTGGCACAACAATTATTTCATCTTTTCTATCAATCTTGTCAATTCCATTTTGTCGTGCCAATGTAGTATGGTAACGATCCGATGTATATTTTTACTATGCTCTACGTTGTTTATAACTAATTAACTGACCCTTAATTTTAGTTTTTTGAAAGCTTTATGTACAACAATTTCATTGTCACTAAACAACATTTGCTTTTGTCTTTGGTGTGTGTAGAGAAACAGCTGCTAGAAATGGTCTTGTATTCATTTTTGATATGACCGATTCAAAATATTCCAATTTCGATTATACATTTTCATGCAAGTTATTCAAGATGTTACGAGTGAGTTTTCTTTTGTTTGTCAAGAATAGTTTCATTAGTTAATTAGTATGTCTTTTTCATTGCGTCATATGTGTGTACACACAGCCTGTTTTCATCATACTTATTCTTTTTTTACATGCAAAATGATTTCAGTTTATACTTAATATAAACTATTGTATATGTTAGTCTCAAGATTATGTTCTGTTAAGATGTCTGTAATTGGTGACAAACTGATAAGCAAAAAGATATTTAGTGCCTTCGAAGACTTATTTATGAACCTATTAAATTATCCCTGTACACGTGTGAGTTGAAGCTAGCACTAAAGACAGTTTAAATATGTGTTTCGTATCACCCGAAATTACTCATCCTTTTATGTTTTTCTGGATTTTTTATTCTCACTACTTACTATGTTTTTTCTCTAACATTTTCACGTAAACCATGCAAGATAGATTGTTTTCGAAGTACAAACTATTTTTCTTGATTCTGAGATAGCTCTTCGATTATTTAGGGGTTTGTAATACCAACCGGCTGCCGAAACCGAAGTATTCTGATGAAACAATGTACATAGTTTCATGTACTTTGTTGACATACCTCTCAATGACAAACATTTTACTATGTTTTGAGAACTGTCGAAGTATGAATTCTTCATCTATAAATTCCTGTCTAGGTTTGAAACCAGCCTAGTTTTTATAGGTTTGCTTTCTCTGGGCTTTACGTAAGCTTTGGATTATTATGGAAATTAATATTTGGTTTCTGTATTAATCAACCTGATTCTTTTGTAGTTATCACAAAATTTATATTTTACTTCATAAATTGTTATGACCTGCGATTAAGATTAGTTTTATGGGATTATGTCCACCTCTCAGGCTTTCCCTAGTTTCTCGGTCAATCTTACTGATAAGAAAGTACCGTCACGCTTCTGAAATAAACTCTGATATCCTAGTCCTCTCACCTATTGAAAGTTGGTTGTAACCTCCTCGAGTGCTGTAAGAGTTGGAGGCAAGTTTTTAATCACATGCTTACGCTGTTACTGGGTAGTGGACAACTGTAGAATAGCTGGAGGCAGTTGTAGTTTCTACACCCATCGTCTTGGTGCCTTTTTTAACAGTGAATCTCTGTTCTCTCCAATGACTGCCCGTTAAGCTTTCTTTTGAAAGTTTTAACAACCGTTTAGTACTGCTTATCATCACTGCCTTCTCTCTCTTGCTTTCATTGCGTGTTACTACTTAGTCTTATTGTGCAGACTTTTCGTTAGACTGAAGTTGATCTATTTAATTTGTGGTGAATTCGGGTTGGTAGCTTTGTCATATTCTCATTTCATGGAAAAAATGCAGCTGCTGAATTTGTAGAAGACTGAATGATGAACGCTGAGAGATAGTTTGTTTTAGCTTTGATCGTTAAGCGTTTAATTGTTCGTTCAAATTATCTTTAAGATCTATGGTCATTAACTTGATAGAAATCCACAATTAGTGATACTTACACTGTTTGACAGTGAAACATCATCTTATGCCACATTTTTCTGTACGGTAGATCAATGTTACGACTTTGAGTACTTTTTTAAGACTGCGCTTCATTCGCCATATTTTCAGTCATCTTCGAGTTTAAAAAAGGCAACCTACAAAACATTGTTCGACTTACAGAATATTCTGGTTAAAAACGTATTAATACCAATTTTACTCTTTATTCGTTTATTGCTACGACAGTCACCAGTTGATGACCAGTAAATTTCAATGGATTTTGAACTCATTAGTCTGAATCGGGTACTGTGATTGTTTCACTTGAAGACTAAGATTTTAAAGAACCACTTTTTTGTAATTAATTTGTTGGAACTACAAATGGATGACTGCGTAAATCCGTTTAATATATACTTTCGTCAGTATGGGGTTTCGAAGATTGTTGAATTTAATTGAAATCATGAACCGATTTAATTTGGACCACCATTGAAAAAATGGAAGGATTAGATGACCATTTATTCCTATTGTGGGACTCATCAACACTGCACATCCACAACCTTCCTCTTGGGAGTCGAAGCCAGGACCCTCAGTCTCATTTGCGAATGCCTAACCTCTAGACCACTGAGCCTGTAACCGACGGTGTTAATGTACAAAGTTAACCAATCCACGATATTGCGCGACCATCTTTCATTCTTGTCAATGGGTAACTACCTCACACCCGACACGGTTCAACCTCATTGGTCACGGCTTCTCACTGGAACGACCGTTCAGTGTTTCCAGGTTTCCAAATGGCGGTACAACTTAGATCAGTTCATGATTCCAGTGTAATATTTATCTGTTTATCAAATTATTTGTTTTACAGGCCTTTATCCGAATAACCTAAAGGAGGTTGGCTTGAAGATATGTCTTATCTATTTAGACTGGATGTTTGCAATTGAAATTTACTACTTTATTAACTTTATTAACTCTTTGCTTTTATTATGTTTTTCTATATAAAGTCCTCCTATCCTGTACGTCTCCGGCGTGTACTAATCCTAACTGCTCCTCTCTGGTTTCGTGCTCCTTTCTTATTAATGCGAGTATTTATTCGTGAATTATTTCAAGATTGTGTATATGTACTTCGTCCTTCACCGGGAACCAAATTAGAAGCACTTAGCCATCCTGATCCCATTATTTTAAAACGTGATCATTATGCTTGGCTTCAAACTGCTCTGTTAAGGACTGGATGGTTATTGACTGAAGCAGAACAGGTGTGTCTTGTGTTCTTATCTCTACGTTATAACACTGTGTATTATATAATAGAATTTTATATTACTTTTTAAAACTATTCGATAAAAAGCTGAATTTTCGTCTTCACACGTAAAGTGATGTATTGTAAGTAATAGTATGATCAATGAACAGGCTTAAATTATCTATCTAGTCAAATTTAGTTCGATTTAATAGATAAAAACTTGTCTGTCCTGAATACATGTAAATTATGTAGAGCCTAATTATCAGTATGGCGTTTTGTGAGGGTTGTAGAATTTTGATAGTCTTTAAATCACGAACTGATCGTAGCTAGACCTCCATTAAGAGTCGAGATGCTCTGGAAATTTACTTCATCCTAGTTTAGGACTCAGTGCCCATCCACAACTCTGCGACCGGGAATGGAACCTAAGATGCTCGGTCTTATTCCCAAACTCTTAGCTGGCCTTCGACGGTGCTTATGTCTAACTTCAATCTAGTCGCGATATTGTGTGACCATCCAAAGCCTAATTGATTGATTAGTCTGCATGCAAAAGTATCTGTGAGTGTCTCATCCACTTAACTTGTTACACACCATTCAGTATCTGTCCAAATGAATGAAGACTAAATTAAGATAGATATATAGTTCTTATTTTTAAACACTGATATCTATTATATATGGGTTTCTATTCGAACAGTAACCAGTCTCTAAGACTACTCTCGATTCTTTGATGCTATCATTCTGCAGCACTTTTGCCGTCTTTTTGATCTCAGCACTGAATTTACTGAGCAAGCATATCAAATGTTCAAAACTTTTGAAGTCAAAAAAGTGCATAATCTCATTACTATCAGATGAAAATATAAATAAGCTTGGTATCGATACAATCTATTAGCTACATGTGATTATTGTTAATGTTATTGAGGTTGCAAAGCGAAATGTTTATTTATTTCATGTTAGTATGTAAGGAGTGGTAGTTTAGTGGTTATGGTGTTAGGCTTTCAGCTACTAAGTCTCAGGTTTGAGCTCCATCCCACCTACTTCGGTTCTGTCAACAGAGAAGTATCATTAACCCCTAAATTTATTGTATGGTTCATGCTCAAGTACTCAGTAAATGAATTCACTTAATTTAACATCATTTGTAATCTTTTTTTTACAGGCCGCACTTCCTATTGGTCATCGTAATCAAACAGTTGGTGCATTTTTTGGTCCACCCCCAGAATCTACCGGGTCATTATCGGATTCTAGTGATTCTGAGTTTCGTGAAGATGATGATTCTTTTTCCACTAATCAACTAGATGATGCTGCTGTCGATGATGATTTAATTAGTGTTGGTGATTTAGATCCATTTTCTTTGACTAGTTCATATTCCGGTGAAGCTGAAAGTTCAGATTTAGAAGAATGTACATCGGATGTAATAATGAAAACATTCTCATCATCTAATTCAGAAAAAATGAATGATAGTGTTAGTTTTTATAGATACTACATAATTTTATTTGATTCATAACTCATTATCAATAAGTCAATCATGACACAACATGTTATATGACCTGATAAAAATGTATATGTTACCTTAAGTATATGTTGATGAATTTAGCTTTAAGTCGTAGACGTGACGGCTGGTTAATTCACATCGGTTGTTCAGACTAAAGTAGGTGAAACGGGGCTTTTTAATACGACTTATTTCCTTATTACAAACACGTTTCTATATCAAGTGGTTGTAGTTAACAGAAAATACTGATTGGTCTAAGTTTCATGCTCATCAGTATAGGATACCTGCAATATTGTAGAGATCGATGTTCGGTATGGGACTCAGACCCTCATCTCCCAGCTTCACTGTCCGAGATGTTAACGTTAACCTATTCGGACGATAAGTAATCTGTAGGACTCCAATATTTACAATTAATTTATCATTGAGTAGTGATCATTGTCATATTTGTCTAATCATTTAGTATTGATCAAGTTACTATGTAACCATTGGTTAATTGACCGGACATTGTGTACACTATTTTGAGGTGTTAATTAGTTGGAAGTAGTGGGATATTAATCCTATTTGACCTGTGTCTTATACTAGTTGGCACCTGTCGTTAAGGTGTACCTAGACTTTTAAGGAAACTGATGCTCCCTGTGGGAGAGATAGAATTTGACCGGGACTAAAAGACTAGACAAACATGACAAATTTATTCACTACTCAATGACCAATCAGTTTTACATAATATATACTCAGCTTTGAGGCCTAGTGATACATATGGAATAGTAGAGAAAAGGAGAAGACTAGGAAATGTACTAGTGAATTTTGTCTGCAGAAAACACAATAACACCAGCACTGATAACTGTAATAATAATAATAATGGCAAGTGTCTGGTAACTGAAGCAATTTAAACAACCATAACCGATTTTATCTAACCAACCAATCAATCACCCCTGCAAGATAGGTAAAACTGTGAATGTGACAGTATATATATATATATATGCTGTTCAATTTCGTTCTAGAACAAGTTTCCACTGCATACTCCTCTTATCTGTAAATATTTGTTTATACACAGTTGCTCGCTGCTGTGTATATACACACTAATATGTGTTTGTCTGTTTGTATGTGCGTGCATGAAAAAGAGTTTGATTGATTAGACAATATTCTTTTTGGACAAAGCTTTAAAAAATCGATTAATAAAATTATTTCACTAATTCAGTCAGAATTTTAAGTTTGTTGAGGACTGTGATATCAACTGTTGAACCACTAGATTATACACAGTACAAAGGACAGGCACTACGTTACAGTCTAGAACTCACCAGCAATGCGAATATACGACCTCACCCACTAGATCAAACCCAGGAACTTCATGTTTCAAATCCAGTACGATAACTTAAAAACACTACGTTACAGGGAGATTAACTTTCTAACTTCGGTCATCCAATCATATTGTTTAAGTTACAGACTAACCTTGGTCAGATAATGATTGGAAATAACTAAGCACCAGACAGTTGTTTTATCCTAGCATTAGGTTCAGCAGTTCACATCCACAATCTCATGGGGGATCGAACCCAGGACCAATTCAGGCTTCTCAATGAGTTTTTAACTTTTAGACTATTGAGTCCTCATTCAAGGGTTTATATTTCTGACTTCATTCATTTCACGATATTGCGCAACCATCTTCCATTGGCATTGATCGGTAAATTGCATTACACTCAACATTATCGTTTTCTCACTAAAACTGCGAATCACCTATCAAGATTATTTATTAGTGAACACATGATTATTTTGAATGTAAAGGGGTTCTTAAGGTTGTTGACCTTTCATAGTTTACATCACGAACCGACCTTAGTTAAATAACCATAATTACTGGTTTTAAATAGTTATCCAACTGAAAGCTTTCCGTGATTTAAATTACAAAATTTAAACATCTCGACAAATCTCCTACTATCAAAACTAACTTGAAATTAATTATGGTATATGTACATTATAGCATATGTTATAGCATATGCTATGTTATCAAAAAGAGAAAGCGAGTGTAAACGGAATTTAATTGATGCGTATAATTAACAATCAAATAATTTTTAACCTTTATGCTTTCACGACACATTTTTTGTTAACAATTATGAAATCATAAAATTTTGTGGAATTCCTTAATGAAAAATGATATCTTTTCCTCTCAATTGATTTGTATTCCAGAATTTCAATCCAAATTCCGTTTCAAATTACTCGGAAGCATGTTCATATGATCATAAACGTCAAACATTATCGAATTCAGAACATGGTGGGACGCCTACTCCTCCGACAGTTGCTAAACGCCCACAACTGTCAAATACTGCGAATTTGAACTATTCCACTCTCATATCTGATCATACAAATAGTCGTTCTTCAAATGCAATCACCTCAGGGAACCATGTTATGGGTTTTAATGAAGACGTATCATTGGTACGTATTGACCCTGTAACTCCTACTGCTGATAATTCTATCAACTCACCTTTAATATCCGAAGCTTTTGATACCAAACAAACTGGTTTTAATTATGGGAATTCTCATGCACTTAACTCATCTTGTTCATCCAATACATCTTTCTTCTCGACTGGTTCTACTGGTGTACATTCTACAAAATGCAGTCCAATCAGTGATAAACTCTTAAACCAGTTAATAACATCAGGTTTACCGAAAACAACTGAATTCGAAAGACGTGGAATGTCAAAAGTTATCCATGAAGTTTCAGGTTTAACAACTTCTAAGGATCATGACTTACCTCTTGCAGATGCTGAAATTTCAGATTCTATTTGTTTAGCTCCCGTCCAAAATAAAGTTGCACCTCTTGCTCAAGATGAAATAGGAGATCGAACTATTTGTAATAATAAAAATCCAGTTCATATGTTGCCAAGAGTTCCAGGTAAATCAATTTTGTATTGTCATTTATCTTACCTTTTATCACTTATATTTTGCTTTTGGTTAAATTCATTTCATATACCTTCTCCAAGGTTTTTAATTCATTATACAAATCATTTAACTGAGAAGCCCATCATGGACTAGCTATAAGAAAAGATTTCGTATTTGTTGTGAACTCCAAGTTAGTAGACCACATTTTTCAGGTATAATTATTGTGTAACACAGTTCAATGACTATAGTAGTAAAGCTTCAACTGTTAATTTTACGAGTATCAGAAGAGATATACGTGTATAAACGGACCCTGGTTCTCTAAAGGCGTGACATTGTATTAAAAATAGATCTGATGGAGAATATTTGTTACCCAGGTTGAGGAATTTGGTATGTTTTATTCCTTTGGCTTAATAGTTTAGTCGTGATGTTTTCATTGATTTTGTAACCAAGATCGTGGGCTGTCAGAATTTCTTCACAATTAACTAGCAACTTGTTTCAGGTAAAAAAAACTATCTTATTTTATGTATAAAGTCAGTTAAAGCTTCATAAATAAACCACCTAGCTCAGAAAATAAAATACCTACAGAATACATACGTTTATGTAGACGGATATCTCACATCGATGAGAGATAGACAAGGATAAAAATATACAACCGCTTCTCCATACTGATATGGTTCATAGACTTTTCATGAAAACCCGTAAATGCGTTATGTACCATTATTAAGATAGATGTAAGACAGGCAAATATATGTCAGTAATTGTGTAATTGGAAAACAGTTGGCCCGAAAGTTTAACTATTGCACAAGTGAATAAGTTTTATGTTATATTATATAGATCAGTAACTTTTCCATCTGAATAATTTAACGTTGGAATATTTTCTCTGCTTCCCTGTTATGGTCTATCTGATGTTCGTTGGCCAACATGTATATGATAAACGTATATTACTTAAGCTCAGCGATTTAAATGTTAATTGCTCGCATATAGACTTGGAAGTACTGAGTTCGATCTCTGGTGGGGTGGTTGACTCACACTACTGAGGAAGAGCGGCTCCATATATTAGAATGGATTAGCTGTCCTGTTCATCCTGATTTCCAGCGGTTGTTTAACTACAGTCAGTCCGTAATATAAACTATTTTGTTTCTGTTTCATTCTATTTATTCTTTCTTGCTTTTCCTATTTCATCAACAAAATAGCGTTTGATTCCAGACTAGTTAACACTAGTCATCCGTCATTAGATGTTATCCCTAATTGGGCAATTGGTCGCCCTCAAGGGGAGTCAATTCACCAAGACCATGATTTAATATATCCTGTTGAATTATCATCATCAATGAATAATAGTCAAACTACAGAAATTACTCCGTTGAATTCCTCATCATTAAGTTATTTGGTTTCTTCAAGCTATGATAAATGCAATGAATGGGGCGAAGAAGCTCCTCCTTCTTCCTTTTCTCCTCTTCATCATACCGCTAACAGTTCAACAGTGTCTATTGCTTCACCAATCAATAATAATCATAATACATCCTGTGATAATAATCGAGATGCATCATTATCGTCATCAATAGAAAGACAAAGGATATACGATGAAATTGACGCAAATATGATTGAAATCAATAGTATAACATCTAGCAGTGATGGTGTTTCAGCTAGAAATGATGAAGGCGTAATCGATGTAGTTGTTAACGATGATGATTTCGAACCCGAAGAAGAAATGGAAGAGGATGATGATGAGGAAGAGGAGGAGGAAGAGGATGAAGATGATGACGATAACTTGGAAGTGACTCAAACAATTATTATGCAAGAACATTGGATGAATCCAAATGAACTAGTACAACACATTGAAAATGTTGGTTTGACTGGACTTAATTCAGAGTATAGTGCACTTGTTCAGTTGAAGAACGAATATACGCATATTGCTTTCAAGTGAGTATTTCATTTATTGTTATTGTGTGTACTAATGGGTTAGAGTGATTCCCACTGATCTTCCTCTATGTACACATGTTATTTAAAATTGTATTTGTTAACAATAGAAAATACGGCTGTAGTGTATACGATGGGTTCATGTACATATATGATTAATTACCGAATAGAAATTCTCATAATAAAAGTTGAAGTGTTATTATCAAATGTCTCACTTTATTATAAGAAAACTAGTCATAGTCACTTAGTATTTGATATATGAAGGATCTAAGATATTTCTTTTTAACGTTGGTGTTCTGTACATCTGTTTCATTTAAGGGTTGTTGTGTTGTTTTTCGCTCATTATTTGCCAGAAAAAAGTTTTACTACGAGTATCTGTTTGTTTGTCATGCGATAGCTTATGCCTGTCCATCGATCCGACGATGGATGTATGTTCGAAGGTCGAGTATACTGCTCAGAAGACCATTTGGTTACTGCCCTCACCCTGTGAGTCATGGCAGCTGAGATTGAAGAATATCTAAAAATTACAAGTACTCAAAAAAGGAACAAATTATTTCGCCCAATTAATGGAATGACCCATCGAGAGATTAATGTCAAGTTTAGTCTCAAAAAGATTGTGAACATAAATCAATTGAGATTACTAGTTCATATATCTTTACCTATGGCAAGTAGTCGTCCACTCTGATGTATGTAATGACAGCCAAAATAGCGACAGGGTTTTAAAAATTCATGGCATTACTATATTGACACATGCTGCTATGCATCGATAAAGTTATTCTGTGCATAGATATGATTGGTGTAGAAATGTGTAGACAATTGTGAATTACTCCATACCTTTTGTTCTTCGATTTCATTTATCTTTCGGGCTACATTTTTCTAGTAATTATTTTTCACAATTGTTTAGTAATGTTTTTTCATCCTTCAGTTTTTGTTCTGTTGGATTTACTTTCTGCATGGTATGCGGTTTAAGGACTTGCATCGTTGCTCATCAGTGCTAGGCCCTACTTTAGTAACTGTTGTATAAGACAGCTTTTAAGGGATTGGTGATTTTAGTGACAAAAATGAGTTGAGAATTAATTACAAGGGAGACTATCATTTTTTATGATTGTTATTTACGACGTATCGTAAGTTTAACAAATTAACGCTATTTGTTGTTTACAAGTAGTTGGTAGGGAGCCTTGCTAGCTACAGATTTCATGATAGCCGGGACTCATCAGAAAGGCGTACTTGCAATATTGAGAATGACTTTCAATGTGAGATTACAACCCGCTTCACTATGCTTTACATTATGAGAATCTACTGCTTTATTTAATAATCTCCTGTAGGACCGCAATATTTACAATCGATTGATGATAGAGTGATGATCACCGTCATTCTTGTCTAGTCTTTTAGTGTTAATCAGATTCTATCGATCGATTTGGAATGTAAACACTAGTCTAAGTGAACTCAGATTGTGTGCACTGTGTTAAAATGTTAGCTGGTCGGAAGTCCCATATTTAGCTCTCCAGTGCATTCTAATTCTTAATGGCATCCCAACTGCGATCAATCTTTGGTGTATACAACCTTAATAATAATTGACATGTTAAATAAGCAATAAATTTCTTGATTATTTTTTGTGACAGTCATTCATAACACATCTCATGGATTGTCTTCATGTCTAGTATAGTTAATTTTCGATTTCATGACGTCTTTGACTGTTTCTTTCCGAAGAAACCGCTACACTCATGTTGTCGAAGGCATTCTTAATATATATATAAAATAAACACTGTATTATTATGCTTTACTCTTTATTTTGAGATTTGATACGCTTAAATTTTGGAATAAATACGTCTTTCAGATTAGAATGTGCATTATTATTTTTATTATTACTATTATTATTATTATTATTATTATTATTATTATTATTATTATTATTATTATTATTATTGAATATGAGAATTTTCTCTTACAACAACTTATGCATACCTTTCATATTGTGTCATATTAATTTTTCTCTCATAAGTTTTCTCTTTTTTAATCGTTGATGTTAAAGTATTCATCATTAATATTAGTAGTGTAATTACGACTAAAAACATGACATATATATATAACGTTGAGACAATTGCCCTCAGCACTGTAATCAGTCCATCCACCCACCTATAAATATTTTGAGATTAACTAGACATTCTATTTTTATTTGAAGAGTTGACTTGTCAAATGTAAATTATGTGAATTATGATAGATAACTAAACAAATAAGTAGTGTAGGTGGATGTTAACAAACTGAAAAAAAGCTCAAATTTATGCCACTTTTATTGGGTATATTATTTTAGTTAAATTATAATGTATAATGACGAGCCAATCAGATATCGTGAATACAGCTTCTAGGTTTTTTACAACAGATTAAAATATCAAGTATAAAGAACAGTAGAAATACCTTTTAATGGTACTCAAAACATTGCAATTGATTGTGAAAGATTAATTTTTACCAACACAGAGCAAAAAATGATAATTTTAAATCTATCAGGAGCTTTATTCTATCTTTGTAGATTGTACATAATAGACGAATCAACGGTCCCTAAATTCTAACCTACCGACACTATATTCTGTGAGTGTACTAATGAGATAGCGTCTCTTGTACTTTTGCAAGTGAAATCGATTCATCTTTGTGGCTACAAAGCATTTTTACATTTTAACTGATATGAATCCATGATAAAAACTCTAACCATAAACTTATATACGGTTCCAATAGATTCTTCTAATATATAAAATCTTTGCCATATTGTTATCGTTTCTTTTTTCAATTAACCGTTCATATTTGCAAAGACTTCTTTCCAATTGGCTAGGAACTGACTTGGAATTTGTTACGATTTTTGTTTACGAATCGCTCAGGCTCATTTCTATATTGCACTCTTATCATTGTTTCTTTCGATATTCTTTTTTAATGGTTTTCTGGGTTTTTTTAAAGAAAACTATTTTTATCTTCTGAATATTTTTTCAAATGCTACGAAAACGGCCCTCAGTCTAGTAGCGTAAATCAAAACCTAATACGTGTCTACACTCGGTCATCTGGGAAAGCTGAGACATAATGTTACACAGTCGCAACCAGCACCTACTTCGGAACACTACTTGCTGGTATATAAGCTTAAAATATACCTGACTAAGTTATATCCATCGACTCATGAGGAAATTAGTAATTAATGTTTTGGACAATCTATAGATTTACAAACATCGTCAGAATCTGCATGACAAATAATATTAGTTAAGACGTTAGTTGATAGAGGTTAACATCAATTACAGAAGTGTAAATGTTGTCATTTCTTATTTCCCCTTCAGTCATCTCCACAGTATCATAGCATACTGTCAGTTCTGGGTTTTGTTAATCCTTTTTAACTTTTTTTATAATTTAGTTTGATCTTTTCTCTGATGTTGGTATATTGTCGTTGACTTTAGTTGAACTGACGGAAAATCTAGCAGCGTAAATTGATACGCTTTTTAATCAGATGTTTTTGTATCTAAACAGAATGTTATCCAGTCATATTCGTTTTATTTTTTATTATATTTCATTTTCCTGTCGTTTTTTTGTTATTCACACAAATATTTCAGGCATATACTTAATCGGAGTAAAAATCGTTATTGTGATGTGATTTGTCATGATGCAACTCGTGTTTATCTCCAACCATTATTATTATCGTCGGATATTTCTAGAATTTCCACTAGTCGTAGTGATGAAGATCCTACAGTATTATGTAATGCTCAGAAATCCCTTACCGCGCGTCTTCATCGTACACATTCAGCACCAATATCAGCGCATACACTAGTAAAAAATTATATTCATGCCAATTGGGTCGATGGTTATCGACAGAAAAATGCTTTTATCTGTACTCAGGGTATGTGGTAAAGTTTTATTTGTGATTGCTCATCTAATAATTTTTTTATGTTTTTAGCAAAACTATTTACAGCTTCTTACTTTAAATTTTGTTTTATTAGTGAAGTCGCAAATGAAGTACTAATATAAGCCACGATGAAGATGCTTACAGTTCAACAAAGTTTATTTTTTATGTATTTAACCAAGTCATTATTATGTTTGCATATATATCTGTATATCGCACTATTATGGATCGAAATTCATGCAACTCTCTTAGATCCGCTACTCTCGCTTCATTCAGTCGGTAATTCATCACCGTAAGACGTGAAACCAGCGTTCAACGGTCCAAGTTACCTCACTTTAGACCAGCCCAGAAAAAAAATCAAGATGAATGAAAAGCATAAGGTGAGAAATTATATCGGCGGCAAGGGAAATCGAAATATGAGAAGCTCAGTTCAAAAGGATAACTTTGAAAAAATAAAAAATAACACCCGACCGAGTATTTGCAAGAAGGTAGAGAATAGTAATTGTAACCGACTTTATACCATTTTAATCCAATATTTGGAACCGTTGATTACTATCATTAATTTGGCCGTAACCCGGAAGTTAAAACCTATTGACTCAGCTAAGATCACCGGTCAATGAATTCATGAAATGATGATATATCTAAATCTACCCACTGGTAGCTACTAATCAACATACTCCAATCTCATACAACGTTGGTTTCCAGAATTGGTAGTTGTTCCGGATATGTAGCATGCGTCCTATGCGGTGACAAAAAATTTCTATAACACAATACATATACTATGATTCAATATATTTTTTTATGAGTAAAATACTTTATTCACTACCAATATGAATCAGATCAACAGTCATTGACTTCATAGTCTGATGTCACATATCAGATTTACTAAATCAGAAGAAAACTCTCTATGGCCTTTCGAATACATACCTTTTTCTAATAGACTTTTTAAATATGTTATCGCAGTGCTGTTTCTGGTCGACTATTCAATTTAAATCATTAATAATAATGTGGAGAAAATCGGGCATGGTAAATGTTTTTCTTTTTAAGAAAATCTGGATAATGTAATTTGATGATGCATACGTCTGTTGCTAGAAATTAAATTGACTAGTTTAAATCAATGCAACAGTTCTTCATTTTGATCCCGACAATCAATCAATAAACTACCCATAAAATTAGCGTGACTAATTGATGATACTAATGATGATATACGATATCAGTAATAGATTCTTCATTTATTTATCTTAGAATATCTATAAAGAATTCTGTGATTTTAATGTGTTTATTGTGTCCGGTCACATGATTCACATTCCGTTTGGTAGAATAATTCTAATAGATAGATAGATATAAGGAGAGATTGATCTGAGACATTCTGACGGAAAAATTTACTCACCCTTTCTATAACTGACATCTTGTAAAAGTTTGTAAACTGAGTTATTCATAAAAAAATCGTATATAGTCAAAGAGTTAGTCAGTTGATCAGCCAGTGTTAAGCTTGAAACACAAAATGCATTGACTCAAGTTGTCACACAGATTGTGGTTAAATTTTAAAAAATTAATCCCATCACTTTACAGATGATCAACAGTTTGATATTACTACTACTACTACTACTCTTTAAACTCAATGTTTATCAATTAGCATCTATTTAATCACTAGTCATCAATAATGTTGGTTCGTTCCGTGTTTACATTTTGCGTAGTATTTAACTTGAATTATATTTCCACTGAATGTTCTATGGGAGTAGTCATTTGTCTAGAATGGTCTGTAAAAGTCAGTAAGAGGACTCACAACTTTTTCTGCCAAGTTTACCTTACATTGTTGACATAAAGACAAAATAGAAATATTTTCATTAGCCACGATTTACTACTATTATATAATAATGCGACCCATACACAGACTGGGATCCAGTTGTACCAAATACGCGATTCGTGACCGAATATAGTAAGAAACGTAGTATGTAAGTCGGACACTGGATTTATCTAAAGCAATACTAATTGTCCATACAAATTTTGAGTCCAAGGTACAATTATTAGTGAATAGGAAATCGCATTTAATAGTGAGTAGTCTGTGTTTGTTTTTCCACACTCAGTAATCAACCACATTTCACCTTCAATGACCACACATCGATAACCATTAATTGTGTACACCTACTCCTTTCACATTATTTTTTTTCGAACCAATCAACTATCTTGAAATGATAATCAGTGACGAGAAAAGTCGCTTCAAATATTTGTACGTACATTATCCGCTTGGAGCATTATTAGGAGGAAGAGTGAGGTAACTTGTTTATTAAGCACCGGACTCTGATGCACATTTTATGTGTGGCAACTAGTGATATTAACCAGCTGTTCGAACCGAAATTGGTTGGGAGGGACTCGAACCTACAATCCAGTGGTTGAAAGTCGAGCCTCTGGCCATTAAGACACTAATTCATGCATTGAAAGAGAAGGACCAACACCATTGTTATGGCTTTATGTTGAGATCGATTTTTACCCTGCGCTAATTGTTATGTCCTTGACTGGAAAATTAGAGAACAGCGTACTTATCGATCGATTACAGTGACACGTAAACACGAACGGACGGCCTAGAGTCTCGATTGGTCTCGCTTCCCTGTCTAGCCCAGTCAGTTGAGTCCAGAACACAAGTCACAACCTCTGAGATATGAATCATTATATTTCAAACATACTTTGTTTATATACCAATCAAGCATACCACATCGTACCATAAAATAGAAAACAACATTTTGTACAATATTCAACAAGTGAACAGATACCGACCAATAGAAAATGTCCATTTAAAGTCCAAGGACACCATTGGACTTAACATCATAATTATTGGTCTATTCCTCTGCATCCACAACAATCATTAAAGTGAACTTTTATTAGGAAGGTGAATTGAGTAAATCACTTATATTTTATGTTATTATTCTATAGATAACAACAAAGACAAAACCTTTACTCACGCCACTATTCACCTTAGCCAGTTCATCTACTTGGAAAATATACTTAGCTATCTTATCAGGGTATAACCCCTTGAGAAAACCGCTTGTTTTTGGTTTGGGCGCCTGGGCAATATCACAGCGATGGTTTTGCGTCCAAATAAATAAATAATTTGTGACTATGTCGAAAGTTTATGTCAGAATGCGGATATGGTTTCCACTTTTTATTAGCATTTAGAAGATTCTACTCCCTATTAGATGTTTCGTCACTCATAACATAATTTTTTTCAATTTAAACTGATATTGAAATTAAAGAAAGGTACTAGCCTGGAACACTTTTAATTCAGAGATGGGAGAAATGTAACTATATGTTCTCAACTCCCATACAGAGCCTCATATAGGCACTACCAATAAATTCATCAATAAATACTATCAGATAACATATTCGCATTGATAATTTTACTACTGTTTTAAGACAAATATCTTTGTGTAGTAAAATTCTATGTAATCTGTAAAACTACTCTGTAAGCTATTTATCTTGAGTGCTAGTGTTTTTAATTTGTCTCTGTGGTTCGACTAATCACCCTTTTTATCATAATTTTAGAAATATGTCACATTCATTAGTTATTTGATTTATTAAAATTGGAAAGTTATTAAGCCGTGTTTCTAACTCTTAGATGTCACTGAAATCTTTTTATGGCTCAACGTTTTGCTTGTGTGTATCATTTATTTCTGAAAATGACCAGTTATATCTTATGAGCATCATGCATATATCCATTGAGTGGAAACAAAATCTCAAGATTGTTGAAAATCCATAACATTTTTTCTTGAATCATAAAACAATCGGAAAAACATTTCCATCTTTTAAATAGTAATAATAAAAGATGTCTTATTCAGTTTTTCAAGATGAGTAGCAGTTTATAGTCTTTTGATGTTTCGCATGTTATAGAAATAAGTAAATAACGTACGTACCGATGAAATTGTCTACTGTATGTTCCATAAGTTAAATGTAACTTTGTCTGACAAATATAATATTTGGAATTGGAAATCCAACATCCATATCTACTACAAAAAATGTATCAAATGTTATCGAAAAAGTTCAAGTTGACGAATATTTAAATAAAGATTCTGCATATAACATGCTTTAAAAATTAATCGATGGTCATCTTGCAGAAAGCATTCGTCAAAGATTGATCTCAGTTGAGATAACGTGGAAAATCGGGAAGTATCCATCATGAAACTCTTTATCTGTGAGTGACTATCGTAACCAATGTTTAGAGACTTTGGGTGACGGCTCAGGATAGTTTTCAGTGGTGCATTAACATTCGCTCTTTATTTTTAGTTTCTGAAACCTGTAATCTTATAAAAATTTTCCTTTTTCCTATTACTGTTATACGACTGCTTTTACTCATACTATTTATACTACTCAGCGATTTGTCTTGATATAAATTTATCATTCTGGGTTAATGTGGTGCGGCAACTTGATCCAATGTTTCAGGTTCTACGTTGCATATGAGTAACTGATTGGTTGACCATCTGTACATCCCCCCGGTCACACCAATGTCTAAACTCAGGACATTGAGTCCTAGTTTTAAACACTTAATCATAAGGACCATTTGGTCGGCAACAAATTTACAGTCTTAACCTCAATCAGCTTATTAGTTCCAATGACTAAGTGTTCATCGTGAAAACTGAGGATCTTTAGTTTGTTCACTGGCTGGTTTGTTTGTGCTTAATTCTGAGAAGTCCTATGCTAGGACGAAAGAGCTGTTTAGTGCTTTCTGCCTTTCAATTTATTTCAAATGAGACCAATGTTTAACGACTCATTACCCACAAATTAAACCGATCTCTACTACACCTCCTCAATTAGTAAGTGACATTTATTTGTTGTGTATAATTGCTCATTGTACTAATGATACCGTTTTTCATTGTTGATTAATTGACCATATTCATCATTTTTGATTTTTAAAATGGATTTGTTTATATTTTCAACTTTTACAGAAGTTTTTCTTCTGCATTTGTTTATTTTATTCTGACTGATCTTATCGGTGAATCAGTAACACCAAAACTATTCTGTTCTATTGAATTTAAAATGCAGATTTTCCTTTATGCAGGCTTGTATTATGCAGTTGTGTGTTACAGATTTCAAAAAGACACTTTAATTGCTATACCTAGATTATAGACAAAAAATATTGACTTGCCGTGTTTTATATTATACATAGTGTTGTTGAAGCCTACGTTATATTATACATGTTTAATCATATAGTCTAATAAATGCTGAGAGGACTGTATTCTTCCATAATCTGTTTATGTGTGTGGTACCTGATTCAGGTACGTTTTATAAAAGTGAGGTTCTCTACGCACTCATTTTTGTTTGGGTATGGTTTGATCATAGTGATGTGGTCCATACTCTTTCTCAGTTCTCTTAAAGCGTTTCCGTACGTGACATCATGTTAGAAAAAAGATTGTAACATTGGGTGGTTGGTTTTCGGCAGCAAAGTGATGTGACGGAAAGAAAAAGAACTTTTCTTTAGTTGTTTCTGATGCCCTTGTGATCGGATCGTAACTGAAGAGCAACTGCATTGGTCTTGTTCGAGTACTGATTAATTCACCTCAATTGTCTATCTAGTATTAACAGCCTCCTGCTAACCAATAACACAATGACAATTAGAAAACATCAATACTTAATGACTATTGGTTGAGAATGTAGTTCTTCCACGGTTGCTCACCCGAAAGCCAGAACAGATTACAATAAATTTGGCAGAAACTTTTAATTAGACAGTTTAGATTTCTGAATCATTCATGCAATAAAGTAGAGTAAAATCTTGACGATATATCAATATAATCAGAAATTACATGGTTGTCATACTACGTCATGAGTTAAAAAGAACTTTATATTAGTTCTGTAATAAATTAACGGTAAATTAATTACGTTACAACATATAACAACAGAGTGAATATCGGAAGAAAGCTTACAAGCAGGAGAATCCAAAAATATACCAACTTAATTATTGAGTAACCATACCTCAAAAATGAATGCAATAACCTCAGGTCGGACGGTTGCAACAGTTCACTATCGCTTCATATGTATCCCTTTATAGCATAAAGTTAGATGTGACAAAATCGAGTTGGCATCAGTTCATGAAGTCATTAATTATTGATCTGTGACATATTGGTAGGTAGGCAGTGTTGTATCCAAAGTAGATTAAATTACGGGTAACTTCTGGAAAGTATTTATGGACTGTTATTATATGTATATAACTATCACGTAGCTAGATTATATAAATTTTTTTCTATTTCTCATATTATGAGTCTTCATTCGACCTATTGGTTACTGTTATACGATTTACTAATCTTAAGTTGTCCCCAATGTGTAAGTTACAGTATCTCACAGTCACTTTTGGTCTGATGCTGTGTAATTGTTATTTTCTATTTTGTGATATAATGCGGTCTGATTTGCTTGTATATGAACTGCTTATATCTGAAATACATGATTCATACAGTAGAAGCTGAAATTGTGTTCTGAACTCAAGCGTACAGGGTTAAGCAAAATGAAACAAAAAGGACTCAGAGATGACTCTAGGCTACTTGTACTGGTTAACGTGTCTTTGGTTTGCACAGTGCTAAGGTCATATAACTCGGCATTCTAATTGGCGATTTAGTCACTTGATATTAACAGGTCCGGTGGACATAACATGCAGACTGCTACCTGGTTGGGATCTGCGATGACCAGAGAAATTTGGTGATTTGTCTCAGAATACGTTGCAATAGTCCAAATACATTCGTTCTTTGTCTTCCTTCTAATTTTTAAAATGATCTTATACTTTGCTATTCTATGTATCCACTGTTTCTTCTTGAATTATTATATTGCCTATTTTTAATCTTTTGTACTAGTATCTCTGTACTTGTTCCAATTATTTCATCTCGCTATAGTTAGGCCATATGATGTGACAACTTGAACCTATGTATATATGTATTTCAAGTTCACCGTTGCTCATCGCTGCTTAATGATTGATTCTTTAAAATGCATGATATTGCACTTTTACTGAACATTGAGAAAGAGAATGGTTACCATCGCAAGTTATTGTCTTGTATCAGACAATTAACTAGTATTAGTAGCTCTCTCTCATTCACGCACATTTTATTTATTTATTTATTCTATTTCAACACATAGATAATGGTACAAAGAGGCACCAAATATATATGCGCCACACAAATCTCATTCGATATGTGTGAGGGCTGTGATACTGCCCGGGTGCCCAAACCGAAGCAGGTGGTTTTCTTAGGGAGCCACACCCCGAGCCTTCGACCTGAAGGTCTGATCCATAAGGCAGTGGAGCATCGTAAGGAGATGCAGTCCCATGGAAGCCGGTGACCAACAATTGGTTCATACGCCATTTGTTCCTTCAGGATACTGGAGCCCATGTGCACCATTGGTTTGGAATCCGGTTAAAGTGCCGGACATTCGCTTTTCGTCCTCTCATTTTTGTAAACAACACCCTCGCCACGAGAAGGCAGTGAGTAGGACTTCTCTGGCAGAGGCTATATACGCGTGGCCATGTGAGAGCATTTCGAGAGGTAGAGCGGACTCTCCTCACTCTCGGCTGTACCAGGACATTTGGGGGCCATTCACGCACAAAAATATACCTTTAAGCTAAGTTGGTGAACTCGTACTTGTAACTTGTTTCTAGTAGTTTTCTATGTTTTAAATAATACCGCCGTTATGGTCGCCATTCATAATGACACGCTCTTATGCTTAATCGAACCAACCTTAAAAATCCAGTAAGACTAAGAATCTCTACGACGCTTTATGCCACAGGCGGAATCAACATGTATATAATTGGGGGCGGGACTGATATGCATGAAGATATTTAATTGGTGGCTTCAAATAAGTGAATAATTCGCTTACTTGAAATAGTCTGTCAAGGTTTTCATTTCTCAGTCCTATGTGACAATAAGACAACAAATGCCTAAAATCACCCGACTCATCACCTCCACATTCCAGAAGTTGGGTTTTCCTCTTCAGTTTTAGATATCGTGACTTCAAATAAAGTATTATTTGTTGTCTTTACACTATCTGTGCCTATTTACTTGTCACGAAAATAGTTATAAGCTCATCCCTGATTATCTTTAAATAGTCAACCAATTTAAGAAGTCACAGGTTACCCTCAACATTTTCACTTTCCTGATCATCTAGAAAATATATTCTCCGTATTAGTTTGTTTTAAACTTACTAGAAATTTCATTTATGATCTTACTGGGTAATTTTACACCCCTCATTTGTTTATGATTCACAGTAGAACTATCATGGAAATATTACATTAAATGCAATGGTATTTTCTCCGACTACATAGTTATCACATTGTAATCAATCTTCTGTCATATGTTTCTTTTTGATTATATTATTTTCCTTGCGCTCTGAATTTATTTTTGTTACTTCCTTTAAAATTTAGGTCCATTATCGGAAACTGTAGGTGATTTTTGGCAGATGATTTGGGATTATCACTGTCCTATTATTGTCATGATCACAAGGTAAGTCATGTTTGCAATGTACTCCTATATATATATATATATATATATATATATATATATATATATATATATAAGCCGTTTATTTTGTTTTGTAATATAGGCAAATTTAGTTTTCATACGCAATGGTTTTCTTTATCGTGAATAGAGCGAAAGCAAAGTTTTTTAAGCAGAATACCTTGAATTATTTTATTTCATCTGCTTCTCCTCATCAGCTTCTTTCAGTTTGTAATATTTAAAAACTATAATTACGAAATGGGTTGAAAGTATGTACCTAAATAAGTTTAGTTAGAGGCCGTTTTGAACACATCAGTATGATATGATATGGTTAGGATGTAAATAAACTTAACAGACTGAATAATGTATTGCAAATATTCTATAAAATTAATAGTAATAAAAGACCAAATAACTAGAAGTAGGTGGTCACATAATGAAAAAACGCTGATAGTCAGTAATAATAGAACCAGTAAAGTTCACTCAATTAAGATAAGATTACTGATCTAAAAGAAAGTCGAAAAATAACTCAATAATGCGGTCAATTGAAAGATTCAAACAGAATTTTATTTAAATCACGAACTAATTCAAGTTAAAGGTGACCATTAAAAACCTGGAAGAAATGTTTCTATTATCAAAATACAGAAAAGCTTAACTATTATCTCTTTAGACATAAATCAAATTTCGGACGCTTGATGGTGATGACTTCAGAAAAATCCAGAATACTGGCTGTTTGTTAATCACCTTGAGAGATTTCAAGGT
Organism: Schistosoma haematobium; assembly: GCF_000699445.3. Classification (NCBI taxonomy): domain Eukaryota; kingdom Metazoa; phylum Platyhelminthes; class Trematoda; order Strigeidida; family Schistosomatidae; genus Schistosoma; species Schistosoma haematobium. The sequence continues at coordinate 9,183,785 of NC_067198.1, forward strand.
ATCTACTTGGTGTCTTGTGTTCAACAAATATTTCCCGATTTGTTCCATTTATAACACGCTATAAGCAGCTGATGAGATCGGAACAAAACAAAACGAATTCATATAATACTGTTTAAATCTTTGTTCTCGTATTCTTCAAGATGATAAAGGGAACTATATGTGTAAAATTCCTTAATATACACCTTTCTGCATTCTCATGTACGTCACTGAGTTGTTTGGTGGTAGTATGTTGCAGAATATTATGAGGGACTTAAGTCAAGTTTTATAATGAATTTTTAGAGCCATGCTGTTTGTAAAAATCTTGCTTCCTTGTAACGTAGGCGAACACATATTTGCTTTACAGTTAAATGATTATCCTACACCGTATGCCACTACTGGTGAAGGATAAATTCCCAGTATTTTAAGTGATTCTAGAATAATGAAAATTAAGTTTTCCATGCGAAATAACCAAGGTGGTAATTAATCCGATCAGATTTCAGAATTCAGGTCATTTTCATTTAGTTTTAATAGACAACATGTAGATCGTTAAAATGGGGGTGTTTTTGCATCGGTGATAATTGTATTTTTTATATTTTACATTAGAATTCTTGAAGCTCAACGTTCCAAATGTTACTTATATTGGCCAGATGTGGAAAATCAAAAACTCTACTTTAGTTCTGGCCACACAGGTTGTCTCTATGCTCCTGCTCCATCTGATCGATCAAATAATAGCTTTTCGAAATTTACTAGTAATAATAATGTTACTCCGGATTTTTTAATTGAAAATATCAAGTGTGAAAGTAATGGGAATTTTGCTCAGACAACACTACGAATAACACATTTACAGGTTAGTGAGTGTTATTTTTTCCCTTCAAATGATATGACCCTTATGCCTTTAGGTATGAAGCAGTGGTCAGTTAGGGTTATGTCATAGAGTATTAAGCGAAGATGATAAATTGATTAATGAAGTTGTGAACTTTTATCTGCTGAAGTGATTGGGATATGCGCTATTAATACCCGACCATCGGTTACCTTAATGTGCGATGTTTGTCAGTGTAGAAGTAGATGATAAGAAAGTTGAGACCACTCAAACCAAAACGTGACGCTGGTGTGTAAAGTCACTAGCTATTCATTTGAGCCATGTCGGTAGATGCATATTACTTGGTTTGGTTCTATGAAATAACAGGAAACAGTTGGCGTGGCTCATATGCATTGATTTTCTCTTCCTCGAAATCTTAGATTCCAATATTCTTTGACGCTTATTGATCTTTTACAACCATGTTTAATCTTCCTCATTGTTGTTTCTACTACAATTATTTCGATATTTCCGCTATTTATTGTGTTAATTTGATCTCGTCGTGCTATTGTGTACTACAACTTTGGCTAATATATATATATAGGCATGTTCAAACTTACTTATACTTTAACTTCAGACATACTGTTTATGTTTAATATTACGCTTTTATTTTAATAAGTGTAGCGGGAACATACCGATCTATGCATTTAACTGTCAGTCATAAGGTTGCCGATTCAAACTCGAATCGACCTATTTAAGTTATACGGAAGGATAGTTTCACTATTCCCTTCACTCAACATTGATCCAGTTGATTTTGTACCACGACATAAATCAACATCAATCCAAATTATTCTCTACACATGCCTGACAACTAGGTCTGATGTTCGCTTTATGGTTTACATGTAAAATTGACCTTATTTAGACTATCATTAACAAGTGAGAAGCATTGGACAGCTGCTTCGTCTTGGTATCCGACTCCTCTGCAATGGGCACTCACCAGGACCTTCTGGCCTCGCACCAAGTGCTTGAACTTTGGACCATCTAATGGTGTACGATTTCTAAACTCAATTAATTTACAATATCGTGCGACCATTAGCCAGTTCTCAGTAATATTTGACTCCACTAATCATGGCTTCTCACTAGAACTTCGAAAACAACTTCTCAACGTTATTCACTTACAAGTGAATTATTATTCTTGGTGTGATAGACTTGTGGAGGTTTATGAATTTTATACTTTATATAACCACTGAAAACCGTGAAGCACTGGACAGTTGTTTCATCGTATTATGCCCACTTTGTCTGTTCATACTTTGGATTACATCGGGATTCGAATCTTTCAAAAATCTCATCATATATGGATGGGATATATGATATTATTCAGTTGCTCATCCATTTCTTCCGCTCAAACAACCACACAGTGTCGGTAGATATAATTGTATTCATCGAATCGATCGATATAAACTAAATATTTTATCATGTGTGTTTGTAATATGTGTATGTACTGACAGGTAGTTCCTTTTTTCACTCTGACATGCCATCTTTATATATGAGAAAGATCAAAATTCTCTTATACCCGCATAAATACTCTAACTGGTGGATAACTGAAGGGTTGATTTTCAATTAATAAGCTTAAATAGTCGATTTTTTTGTTGTCGTTCAATTTTGTGCCTGTTTAGTTTATTACCAACCAGCATAATCTTGTTTAGTATGTAAGTGTGTGTGTGCGCTCAAATAACTTCACATCAAGTTTGTAAGTTCAAACGGAAATGTTGGAGATTTTTAAAAGCGTCATATGAACATGTCGACAGGAGAAACTGTGTGTATGAAAATAATTGTGACGTTAACAGTTGATTATCTCAAGATTTAACTGCTCCCTGTTCTTGTAGACATTCAATTTATGGTTTGCATCATAGACTGACTCTAGCTAGATAAGCATTGAACATCAAAAGGCACTAGATATCTAAAGCATCCTAACGTAGGACTTCTTTTTCCTGGTTATATTTTTATCAGAGACAGATTCATATCACTGGTAAAGTTTCACAACAAGGCTCTACAGATATCGAGTCCACCTTGGTTAGATTCTTTTATGTCTGCGAGGTTTATCGATATCACTTGGTAAATTTACTAATCAGAATTCGAATTATAATATTTTTTTGGCCGCACGTATGTTTAGTCTATAGCCTATCGTCCCTAGTCTTGAACAATGATGCGTTTTGACCAACGCAGTTAATTTTAGGCTGACGTATGCTTCACTCTTGTTGGTCTACAGATTCGTATGTCTGGGCTAGCTATTATCACAATTCAATCACCCAACATCTATCTCAAAACTCGTTAAGCTATACACATGGACTACCGGACGTTACAGCACACCGAATAAGCACTCATGCTCCAAGGATGATCACTCCATGAGTGTGACAGAGACAGAAGCAACTAGTATATAATTAGTTAGCAATAATTAAGGTATAGTTAAACGCATAACAGAAGTTAATAAGTCCACTGAATGCTTACAGTAAGGCAATGATAAAAATACAATAATACAGTTATCTACTAATTAAACAATAAAAATATAAATGATCGTAAATTGTAAATTAGTCCAAAGAGTTACACTTAACTCATTATTCTTTCTGCCATGGCAGAGTCATTCTGTGATGTTAACTTCATATTGAAAAAAATTTCCACTAACCTTTTGTCTGAATAATAATCATACTCTCATCAGTGAATAACTTGAGGATTCTTAAAGTTCTATCAAGAAACAGTCACCAGAGAATTATTACTGATGCCAGTGTATGATGTTTACACAATATTGCAAATCAACTGGTCTTGAAAGTTGAAACCGCGGAAATTTAACTTAGCATTTTAAATATATTTTATGTTTGATCTAGTGTATGATCATGAGAGATTCTGATTTTGATTTTTCGATCGTTTCATCTTTGTTATAAATCAGAAACAATTAAATTATCAGTCAAACATTAGTAATAACACTTGAGCAGTTTTTCTTTTTGCTTGTGAATATCATAATAATCATTTGGTTAACTACTCAAAATAATAATGTTTATTGGTTTTTAGTTTAATGTTGCTTACAGTTTTATTGGAAATAAGTTATTGTTCACTAATTAATTAAATTACTGTTTACATAAAAAATATAAAAAAATTTTTCTTGCATAATTGGTTTATCTTCCAGTATTATTGCACAGTGAATGGATAATAATTATTTACACTATCAATGCCCCTTTTTATTCTATTTTTAAAGAACTTTTCTATGCTTTAGTGAGTGTATATGTTTGTTTATGTTCAGGTTTTCACACAAATGATCTGTGTATTTATGTATTTACAAGTGTGTTACAAATTTTCTCTGCTATTCTTCCTCTTTTTCATTTGAAACAACTCATTCTATGTAGTTTTCCTCTTCATTTCTACATCTTGATTTTGGGTTCATCAATTTCTTCTTTTCGCACACGCTTGTGTACGTTCTAAACTATTTTCTAATATTTTGCTTTCAGTAAATAGATAAATGTAACTTCAATTCCTCATTTCACTCTTTTTTGCCTCCTCTTCAAATTACTTCTTATTCCTAGTTTTTTCTTAACGCTTTTCTTAAATTCACTTTATACGATTGTTCGTAAATGATCATGTTGTTTGCATGATGATTATGATCTTTCTTTCACTATTTTCTCTTTTTTTCTCAATAGAAAATATCAATTGGACTTTTTACCTGTAAATAGGCTTGGTTGCTTTATGTTTGTATGTAAGTTTAGGGTAGAAGTGGTTTTTGCCGGACCGACAAGGTGTGGTTAATTCTGTGATAAACCATCAGTTTATTACATAATTAGTTCGTTGACTGAAGTGAAATCTAAGTTAAACAGACTAATTCACCAGGTTATTAGATACGTACCACACTCTGAGCCCGAGCGCTAATACTACTACCCGATTACCTAAACTAAAGTATATGGATCGGGTTTCGAATCCGTTACTTAGCGGTTGGAAGTCGACCACCTTAACCATTAAGCTGCCACTCAACTGAGGTATATATTTTATATATGGATATGATATGTTTATTACCAAGTTGCCATCTTTCTAATAGCCTGTAATGTTAAGAGTCGGTCATCATCGACAGATAACTTAACCCATATATATATATATATATATATATATATATATATATATATATATATATACCACATTAGCTTTAAGAGAGCTACTTGGATAGATGAATAACAAAGGAATCAACGTAATATTGGATCAGTATTAATAAGGAAATGTCGAACACTGAGTAATATATTTCAGAAATACAAAACAAAAAGATATGTACAGTGGATTACTGGGTATCAAGATTTAAAGGAAAATAAACAGTCAATAGATTTGCACTATTATGACAGATTCTTAACTGTCTCTCACAACGTCTCTAACCAACGATCGCGGTTATCACATGGACCCCAATCAGTTACTATAGTCCCACAATCATAGCTTAGGTCAATAGTCAATGACCTAATGGTTTGTCGTCATGTCTTTGTTCAACCACTGCTAGCTTTCTTCCAAAATACTCTTACAGCAACGAGCAACACTCGTCGAGGTAGGCCATGGTTAGGAGTACATAATATGTTCTGACCAGTGCAGTCGATTAATATTCACAACTTCATCAGCCAATTTGCTGTTTTGCTACTATGCTACACCTAATCCTAATACTACTCATTCGTTTGGCCCATGAAACGAGAGCAGTGTTTCAAAGCAAAGGGAAAATGAAACGAACTAGATGTTAAAAAGTTCTGGCCTAGTCATAAGGATTATTTGATTTGATATAGGACTAGCTGATTAAGAAGACTTCAGGTCTAATCATTCCAAAGTACAAGTAATCTATGGCAAGGAACTGTAAGTTTTATGACTGATGATACTTCGTGATCTGTATCGTAATCTTTTTGTTGTACATACTTGGTAGCACGTTCTGCTGTTAATTGCTTGTAATGTCCTCTTTGTAGGTCACCCTAGTGTCCTGTAATCATCAGTTTCTTTTTCACTGCGGTGGTTTTCATTGAAAATATGATGTGTGCAAACTAACATTTACTGTGCCACATTAAGTTTGTATATCTGTAAATCATTATTGTTTATCATATAAAAAACCAAGTGTTGGGCTCCATACTTATTATGTGAATAAATAAACACAAATGATTTACTAGCAAAAAACGTTTTACTAGAATGTAAGTATTTGTTTTACCAGGTGTCATAAATTAATGAAAATTAAGCTCTGAAAACACCACCTCTTTGTTAATAATGGTCTTATAAATTACCTCTTTTCAATGTTTTTATGTTTATCCAGCAAAGCAAATGATTCATTACTATCTAAGTTCCAGTTCGTTTTTCTCAAAAATTGTATAATTCATCAACAGTTCTGTCTTTTTATACATTCATTTTATTTTTCTGGAAGTTTTATTTTCTCTAAGCTGAATCATTTAGTTCTGTTCCTGTAAAAACTAGCTTCTTGGAGAAGTTCACTTATCTCCAAACGACGAGAAACACGCCACGTTCGTATGATTTTAAGATAATTGAGAATATTTTGATGCTCATGTTGAAGATCTTAGGGGTTGCAACTCAAAATTTATCATCTTGATTTACAGATATTTCCTATCATATGAAAGTTAGGAAAACGTAACACGCTTCTTGCTATTTGAAAATGGTAGAACTTCGCCAAGAAAGAAGCTTCTACTAAACTAATCCAGTTTAATGAACACAATACCTCCAGCATCTTCATTCTAAACTACAAACATTCCCCATCATCTCGTTTTATGTCGCATAGCTTGTTTTTTTATAGAAAAATCGATACCTCACTGATGAGAATATTAATTGTTTGTTTCCACTCAAATTTTGTGGTTATTTCTATTTCAAATCAATACCTTTTATTTGTTATTTTAGCTACACGAAGTAAGGACTGTTGAACATTTTGCTTTCTTTTCATGGCCTGATCATGGTACACCTCAAACAACTGAAGGTTTACTAGATTTACTCACTTCCGTTCAATCAACTTATTTGAATGAAATTGAAAAATTGGGCTATAAAACCTATGAAAATCAGAAAATTCCACCTCCTCCAGTCGTTGTACACTGTAGTGCAGGAATTGGTAGAACAGGTAAGTGGTTTGACCTGTGTATTTATATATATAAAGTACTTATTAGTTATACATACTTATGCATACGTTTGCAGTAATTCGATAGAATTCCCTGTGTTTTCTTCTATTATGCTGTATGGTCGTACGAGTCTGATCCTAGTGTATGAGCTTCCTATGCGTGACCTCAGACCAGTACTTGAATAAGAAGGAAATTTTATTTACTAAAACCAAGTCGGGAATGTATGCAGACTCATTCATAAATATACATCTTTCCCCCTTAGACAATGTCAGATAATCCGTCAATTTTGTGTATTATTTTTGAAACTTCGTTTTATTGACCTCACGTATCAGCTTATCCTCCCGAAAAAAAAATCTGGCCTCTTGGATTCAGCTGTTAAAACCGGGATGGAGGTACATTAACTACTGCCACTGATTCGTAGGTCAGTTGTTAAAGCCCTCAACTTTCAACCACATAGTCTCTCGAGTTTAAACTCCGTTTCACCTACTTGAGTTCGGATAACCTCACAATTAAAGTGGGGATTAAAACCGTATACATATATCTTTACCTGGTAACTGCCTATTCAGTCCAATCAATACACGAGTTGAAGTCATAAAAATTTATGATACAAAATTTAAAGTAAAACAGTTTTATCCCTCTTCAAAGAACACTTCTCGTTTGTAGCACTGAAGCCGTTCCGTTGCCTAATTATTCAAAACATGCCTGGAAGATTTCAAAATTCAGGCTTTCTAGTTGCATTGTTGTTGTAAATTTCTAGTAACAATTCCTTCAACCATAAACGTATGTGTACAGACGATTTTAACCGAATTCAACTTATTTATCAATGTGATAGGAAGGTGTCGATCCCTGGAATAGCAAAACAAACCATACATATTCAATTTTTTTCATTAGTACTTGAAGCTCAAAATCGTCTTGGCTTCATATCATCCTTATAGTCCTAATGACGACTCTGAAACCTTTCATCCATTAAAAGGGTACTATCTTTTCTTCTGTCGTTATCTTCGTAAACATCACTAGAGATTTCATGGATTTTATGGGAGTTTACCGATATTCATAACTATCAGTTCTTTGTGGTAACCAAACAATCTGTAACTTTGTTTCCATATTCAGATACTTTTCTTGAAACGTCTGTGTTTGTTTTTACGGTTACTTTATCTCTCTTAAGTTAAAATTTTCCAATAAGATCTAATCAGTGAAGAGTTTGCTTCAAAATCTTAATAATCACTTCCTTCACCAAACTTCTTCATTTCTTATTTAAACTTTTAGTATTCTTATCAAGTTAGCTAATCAACCGAGCTACTCAAAACCTTACCATTTTCTGTGGCTAAAGTAACTAAATGTAGCGTATTTCTCCCATCACTGTTAAATTGTTCTGATACCTAGCTTAATTCACTTCATGTATTTCACCCACAGTGATCTCAAGAGCATTTGTTAACCTAAACAACTGATGTAATCCATTCAGTTAATTGGTGTACTGAGACTTGTTTTATTTTTGAAGGTAGTTTTCAACGTGGACTCAACACTGTCTATGAAAACCATTAAAAACCAAGAGAGTATTGAGCAACTGTATTATCTTCACTTGGGAATCTTTAACTGTAGTACTCACTCCCAACCCTTATCTAAGCAAGATCAAATCTTGTTTTTTCCGAAATAATTTATATCTGTAATGACTAGGGTCCGATCTCGTGGGAGATGTTGAATATGTACTACTAAGAAATCACAGAGTAGGTTCGAACAGCTGCTAATATTTCACTATTTTAAATATTAATTGTAGAGATATTCATTAGTCTGCTAGCTTTAGATTATTCAGTTTTATGGGGAGTATTTAGTTATCTACATTTCAAGCACAAAATAAAGACATGTAGAATCATAATAATAGTAATAATAATACATTTCAACTTAATTGTGGATACATTAAAATATTATCTAAGAGAAGTGTAAACAAACACAATAGTTAATGAATTCACTTGAATGTTACAAACCTGAAAACATTTAATTATCACTTCCAAATTCATAAGATCATGTAAATTGATTAGATACTTGTTGACCAAGAGATTAGATTGAACACTATGAATGGATAATGAGTATGATTATTTCTCTCTTTCAATATCTTTGCGTCTTGTTGAATCATAAAAATATCAGACAACAGTTATTATTTAGCATAATTAATAATTATTTATTTGAACACATGAACATTGGTACAAGGAGACAACAAATAGATTTGCGCCATACAATAACAATGAGTTTGTGAAGAGATAGACAATGTAAAGTGAGCATAATAGAAAGAGAAACAACGAACAAAAATTAGTTATGAGAGTGAAATAATAATAATAATAATAATAATAATAATAATAATACGAGAAACAGTTCAGCTAGGAAAAATACAACCAGAAAGAATCCTTTCAGTTAAAGAAGTCACGTTCATTTTTATGAAAATAAAAGAGACTTACAGCAGGATCGCCACTGACTTCTATTCTGATCTATGTTTGATAACGTCTCTAGCCACTGTGTTGCACCATCTCTAGGACCCCAACCAGGAAGTTGTGAAAGACCAACAGAAACCAGTCCCGTACAGCTTTTCGTACCACGACACCATGTCATACACTGACCACCTCTCCGCTTTTTCCAACCGGTCCTAGCGTCGACCATTAATTCACGAAGTAGAATTCTCTAAAATGACATCCGTAGGACATGTCCATATGTATTGAGACAAGATAAAATTACAACAAGAAAAGATTTAAATAGTTTACACTGTATGGTTCGTCAGCTAAATGGGATTATTATTATTACCCCCAAATGCCGGGTGGAAATAATCCGCTTCCCTTCTCCAAATGCTATCACGTGGCCACGCGTATACAACCACTGCCAGGCAAGTTCTACTCAGTGCCTTCTGGTGGCGGGGATGTCGTTTACGAAATTCAGAGGACGAAAAGCGAATATCCGGCACTTTAACCGGGTTGGTGGATACAGAGGATCCACCTAGGGGAGTTCGAAAACCCTGATTCCAAACCAATAGTTCACATGGGCTCCAGTATCCGGAAGGAACAAATGACGTATGAACCAATCGTTGGTCACTGGTTACCATAGGACTCCATCTCCTTACGTAGATTAGACCTTTAAGTCGAAGGCTCCGGGTTTGCCCCCCCCCCCTAAGAAAACCACCTGACTTGTGTGGCGTATATGTATTCGGTGCCCCTTTGTACCAATATTTATGTGTTCAAATAAATAAATCAATCAAAATTTGAAGTAGATAAAATTTTAGTTCATTGACACAAACATCCTAAATCACTGTTGGTATCTAGTGAGATCGGCTTTTTCAAAAAAATTAGTAATTGTTTTAAAAAACACTGACTTTTCTTTTAAAGTGGATGGTCTAGAGTGATTAATCAAATTATTACATATTGCATCCATTTACTAAAAAAATTTCATTAAATAAGTAAAAGGCATTTAAATGTCAATTTTTAATTTACCAAAAAATGCAGTGTGCACTAATGAAGACTGAATAATTCATCCATTCCAAATTGATAGATATTCGTCATTGTTTCTCGTTTTTCTCTTAGGTACTTATGTAACTGTGGATATATGTACAAAATGGTTAGCTGATTCACGTAATACAGAGCATAAAATCAATATTCCTCTAACAGTCGCTCGAGTACGTTCACAACGTTTCGGCTGTGTTCAAGTATCGTCACAGTATGTATTTTGTTATCGTGCAATTATTGATTTTGCAGTGAACTCCGGTTTATTGGATTCGATTAAAACTCAAGAAGCGCTAGATTTATTGTGCACTGAATCAAATTCTCAAACATCATCCTCATCATCAGTATTACCGAATTCATCATTTTATCAATCCACCTCATTGCCTAGACCATTTCCTGGACTGATAACAAATTATATTAATGATGTTGCTAGTACATTATCGTCCTCATCTACTTTTCGATATCACCGAAATATTGGTAGTAGTAGTAGTGCTACTATTACCACTACTACCACTAGTAATAATTCACCCTTAGTTACTTCTGTTTCGATGATGTCTTCAAATTCCTCATCGCTTAATCATCACAGTCGTAGTCCATTCCATGAACTATTAGCTTTATTCTCTCCTGCCAGTCTGGCATCAATTAAAAATTCAATTCGCTTTAAGAAATATAAAGATGATCTGAATAGTTCGGACTTTTCCACAGTAAACGGTGTTCTAGATATGGACGAAACTTGTTGTTTGGATGTAACTACTGAGAACAATAACCAGAACACAAATACTTTAAATTTTATAGCATCGACAACCATTTTCACTGGTAATAATACCACAACTACTATCTCTGATAATATTAGTAGTTCATTAAGTAATAGCAGGAATAATAATGATAATAATCGAAGTGAATCATTTATTGTAAATCCACATTTCGATTTTAATATCTCCTCATCGTCTTCATCATTATCAACAAATAGTACTACACATTTACCCATATCCGGACTAACAGATACTACAACTACTACTCAATTAATAAATAATAACATTGAAAGTACTATAATTGTCCAACCACCATTCACTCGTCCAATGAAACCGGCTATTTTCAATGATGATAAATCGAATCTGACTACTAATAATATGGACAAATGTAAGTCTAATAATAGTATGAAGAAAATTCATTCGCCTACACAATCATCGGATACTGGTAACTCTTGATGAATTTGAATATTGGGGCATACCTCACTATCTCAAATCTGCACAACTAATATTACTGGTAAATGTGCTACATTATTGTTATTGATAAACCTAGTTGTAGTACGAATTTGATCAGCTTCAATGTGTATACGTATGTGTACACTGAATTTTACAGGCTTCTCTTTACACATGTACACACGAAATCTGTCTTTTATTCTTATTGGTATTTTTGACGACTCGTCATTTGTCACTATCACTGTTGTTATTAATGGCAAATATACTACTTCCATATACTACTACTACTACTAATAGTAAAAATCGTAACAAATATAATGAATGGTACTTTTATGTTTATTATCAATGATATGCCAAATGCATTTGTCAATTAAGTTCTTATCTGTATTTATTTGACTATTTACTGCTAGTGTCGCTTCTTTTGTATTCGAGTAAAAAATACTCGTTTATCAGTTTGTTTCTTGTATATGTTTTCCTATTCTTGATAAATCTCAAACTGTTGATTGACTTTTGTGTATGTATATGTATCTGTGTATAAACTCATACTTGTGTTTTTTGTCTTCGCTGTACGAGAAGGCTTCCTTATTTTCTAATGTCGTTCAATAATTTTCAAGTTTTTTAAACAAAATTCACTCAATAATTGTTCCATTCGTGTTTTTTTCAATCCACACCCCCCGCCGTCATCATTTTTTATGTTTTAACATAAATTTCATCAGTGCAGTTAAGAAATTCAAAGCGGACACTGGAACTTGGGTGTCAAATTTTGTTGCATGTTATTGTTGTCATTGCCTTTCTTTTTTTCTTTCTTTCTTTCTTTTCTTTCTTTTCTTTCTCTCTCTCTCTCTCTGTATCATGTTAACTTTTCTGCTATTTCTTCACTTCACAACCAATTGCGATTGTTCCACATTGTTACTACCCAGTATGTCTTCCTGTGGATTTTACTTTTAATCATTGTTATTTTTTAACACCACGATATTATTATTATATCAATGCAGATGCATATCCGCTCTCATACACATAAAAGATAGTACCACGTACACTTGCACATACACACACACAAACTTAATTCATTGTTTTCTGGATCAGACCAACAAGTATTATTGCCTTTGTAGTAGTGGTTATTGTTATTATTGTCCACTTCGTTTTTGTCTCTTACACACGTATACACAATACATGTTTTTATTCCTTACAGTCATACTACTGATCTGTATATGTTTTGTTTATAATCTTTAATTCATCTAGTAATTTTCTTTTCAAGTATAGAAAAAAGAAATATTCAGCATGTTAGTTTTTATTCGATACATGTGTATTTGTAATAAATTGGTAACTAGTAGTAATATTAGTAAGTAGTGTATAGTTTACTACATGAAGCAGCAACAACATCTATTTATATTGAATATTCTTTTCGTTAACTTAAAAACTAAAAGAAGGGAATATAGTTCATATTGTGTTGAATCATCCACGTGTAAATCTATACAATTCTGTCTCCTTTTTTGTCTAAAAAAGAATTTGTTTATTTATGCAATAATTTTCTTTGTTGGATTGACTGATTGATTGTTTCTGTGTGTGTGTGTGTGTATGTATCTAGTTTCCCTCTCTGTTCTGTTTTACATGATGTTATAGAGTAATGTAAGATGGAATTCCATTTACTTATAAAATATTTATACATAATTATGTAAATACTTTTTAATTGAATATGAAATAGCAATGACAATTTTTTTTCTAAATAAAACGTTTGAAGTTATCAGTGAACTGTTTATTTTCTTATATGTAACTTTTAATCACTAGGTTTCTGTAGTGGTTAAATTGCTTGCTCCGTTTATTTCGTCTTTTCAAGATACACTTGTATTCTAACTGATTATCAGATAACCATGCGATAACTGGTTTTTGTTTTGGTGTTATATATGAAAATCTTAGTGATTTAATTTGACAAGCATTGACTCAAGATAGGTTTAGTTGAAAAGGTTTTGTGGAAATTAGTTTGATTTTTCGTTTAGATGCCAATCCACTGGTTCTATTGATCAATAGTTCGCTACGACACCTGAAGTTCTCGGGTTCTATCTCTTCTTGGGTCGTGAGTGCGCACTACTGGAGACCCATACTTGGACGAAATAGCTGTCTAGTGCTGGTTGATTACTATAGCACTCTAATTGAGAGCAGTTTATGACATATAACTTATATAATATTTATTTAGCTAATTAATTTAATACAGAAAGTTGGATTTAGTTAGTGAATGTATATTAACTTCATACAATTACTTTTGTGGCTATATTTCAAGCCTGGTGAGTAAATTTGTTTTTATGGGCCAACATAATTCAATAATTTCTTATCATAGATTACTTCAAGAAGTAATATTAATCAGTCATAAGCAGCATAAGACATAGCAAATATATTCATCGTTTCAGATTACCACACTATATTGTCCTACATAGTGAGGCGAAATTATCAAGACCAATGTCACAGTAGTATAAGTATGGTGTATGCTACTTATGTCGCAGACATAAATAGTATATAACACCAATCAGAAGTGGAAAACCTGTCAGCAGATGGCTAAAAAGCTCAAATTAAAGAGAATAGAAAGGAATTTTGAACTGCAATAATTATACAGAATGTGAAGAAAAAATGATGGAAATTTGCAAATAAAGTATTCAGTGTACGACTCTCACATTTTACCAAGATATTCTATAACTTCCTTTTGGTTGTCCCCATCTGAGTTCTCATTCCTTACAGGAGTAACAACGTCATCGATTGAATAAAAAGTAGATTTTTTCAAACAAACCTGCGCTATTTCAACCGATTCCAAACTAACCTATTCAGTGTCTATGACTATTGGTAACAGTAATTGCTCAAGCAGGTCATCAGAGTCTACCAACATGTCTTATATCAAGGGTCGATAACTTTTTGGACTGATGCTACGCCTTGGTTTCAACTTATTCTCACATCAGCAAACATCGTGTGTCGAGTTAAGTGGGATTCGGCATACGTAATACTTCCTAGCCCATTCAGCCTATAAAGGTTCATTAGGTCTGCTATTTTTATGTCCGTTTAGGACTACTAGTCTTAAAAGTGCTATTTGCATTAGTGTATAGGTTTCGCTAGACACCAGTCCTTAGAGAGTGTGACTCCATTGACACATGTATTTAACATTCATATTCGTCAGTTCATTCAGGAAATTTTTCCAAAACATTGATAAAACTTTATATCTTATTAGAGTCCTAATTACTATTTCTGAAATTTTGTGTGACGACCGTCAAAAGTTTTCACTGTTTGTTTTGTCAGTTCGTTTTTGTTGGTTCCTATTGATTATTTTGCACTCTTATCATAGAATTAGCGAATTTTCTTACATGAAACATCACTGTTGCAATGCTGAGGGAGAAACCAGTTGTAGAGGTTAGTTATTACCTCGATTCGATAGTGCGGTATGTACTCAACATTGATTTTGACCTCTTCAGTTTCATTAGATTAAACGTATGAACAAGCATTTATGTCTTTTTTATACAAACTTCATTCGAAGTCACTAGGCTTGAACAAGAATCTTACGTGAGTAGTACCAAGAAACGGCGTGGATGCTTACCCATGCGCCTTCAGTTAGTCCAGTTGGTTAAAACTGATGAGGTCATCCCCACATCAAATACTCATTGCGCTATTGATTTTGAGAAAATATTTGCTACTACAATCCCATTATATTTGTACCCGAAGACCCTTCGTGACCAAAGCGTGAGACTATAAATCTAGTAACCACTTCACTGATGCAAATGAAACATAGAACAGGACACTGTCAATCTAAATTGCTCATATTCACAACCTTGTTTGCAGCTCTAACGAAATCGATATTAAACTGCGTAAGTGTGCGATCCTGTAACGCAATTGATCGAGTCCATTTCTCCTTTTACGCCTATAGGTTCTTTTCAAGAAACGGAAAAAGGTAGGAATTTTCGACTGAATTACATTCAAATTTAAGTTAAATCTAGGAATAGTAGTAACGAACTAAATACGTCCATACTGTTCCATGTTTTTTGGCGTTGATTGGAGAAATATTTGAAACATGCTGGTTGGTATATCCTAAGGAAAGCATATTCATTTAATATGAAAAGCTTGCTAGCTTCAGAACGCTGCGCATGACGTTAATTTTGGATGAAACTTGGTGAGTTTCCGGAAAGTTGGCAGATAGAGAATTGGTTTAATGCTCGTGCTATCATCACCAATAAGACGTCGGACCAGTGTCCTGGACAAAACACTGTCGGATAAATGCTAAAAACCTTCATTTCAGGTCATTAGTTTTCTTGATTATAAACCAGAAGGCTACTGACATAGCTTTTATTAACTCACCCAGTGCCACTTACTGGTAATGCAGTGTTCCGTCTCTGTTATACTTGTAGGTCTCTTCATCACCTGCGATGCATGAAAATTAGCCAGCATGGTTGTGTTGATGACACCATGACAGACTTGAAAGTTTAAGTTCCTTAAACTCTTAGCAAAACATACTGGCGACATCCTGTTCGATTCTCTTCCCCTGGGTCGCACAAACGGAGTCAACTACAACAATGGTTATAGCTTCAGAAGCTAATAAAGAATATATGCTGTTTGTTTATCGTCCCATCAGATATACGGAACCATAGACTGCTTTTATGATCTTTAGCATCTCTGTTCGAGACAGACTGTGATATTGTGGAAACTCACTACTTATATCTGTCAACATAAGTAGCATACGATACACGTACTTGTTTTTTAGATTTAAATAGAAGTACATATCAATTCATTCTATTTTAGTTGTTTACTCGCGCCACTTTCATTTGAACTTTCTGTCATCATATCACATGTATTTAACCCACTGTAGGGAATCACCTCATCTGGTTGATGGGCAATTAGTCATCAAATGGAGCTCGCCATCTTACAAATAGAGAGGTATATAGTCTACAAGGTAAAGAAAATGGTAAGAAAAACAGAATCAATCAAATCGTCGTAAGATCATTTAGAATCGCTTAAACTGAAAATTTAAATTAGCACACAACTATACTGAACAAGTTTTGCAATTTTTTTCAAAATTAAAACACGCTGAATACTTATTCGGTGAAGTTATCAAGCATTTTAATAACATATAGTTTCAATAACATTCTGTGGTCAAGTTTACAATGATGAAGTTAGAATATACTTCTTATGGTTGCTGTACAGAGAATACTAGATTATATTTTTGTAATATCTCATTATCAACATTTTTTACACCATACATCATACTTATTGTCTAAATTCATCATGGTCTAAAGAAATGAAATTCATTTCAACGGACATGAATTATCTACAACCGTTTGCTATGAACATGTCCGATATTACACTTTACTACTACTGTTAACTGTACAGAGAGAGACATGACCGAGAGCGAAAATATCTCAGGTAACCTCAGCCTGATTTATACAATAAAAAGCCCTATTCTTGAGAGTTTGTGACTGTTAAATGGAATCTGGTTAGTGAATAAAATCTAGTTATTACGCCTTTTTTTCTCAAATAAAACTGTATTAGTTGATTGATTGACCCATTATTATTATTATTATTATTATTATTTAGGACGTTTTATTTATTCATGTGTAGGATTTTAAGTCTATAACTCTTACTTATCAGCCTATCATAACCTCTAAAAGAAATTTAATATGTACTATTATTATTATCCAGGTTGTATGTTTCTACTTACTAGGCTTTCATCATATGATAAATGGATTTCCGATTGATTTCCTTTCTTCCTTATTTTTCAAAAAACGATTGACTAATTCAACAATGGAAACTAATCATTTATTATCAGTTTAGGTGTTGTGGAGATTGTTAAGTTTTTGATTGAAATCATGAGTCGATTGAAGCTAGACTACGATAGAAAACCTGGAAGCACTGGACGGCCGTTTCGTCCTAGTACGGGACTCCTCAACAGTGCGCATCCATGGTCCCGCACCCTGCGAGATTCGAACTCGGAGCCTATCAGTCCCACGCCAGGCGCTTAACCAACTAGACCACTGAGACGGCATCCAATGGTGTCAATTTCTAACCTCAACCAATCCACGAAATTGCGCGACCATCTTCCATTGTACTGAGGTAGACACCTGTTTCTACCCGACACGGATTAGCTCCACTGGTCACAGCTTCTCACCAGAACTCCGAGAATTTTCTCACGAAGCTAGTCACTAGTGAGCACATGGTAATTATCAATTTAGGGGTTGTGGCCGTCCAGTGTTTCCAGGTTTTCCATGGTGGTTTAGCTTCAATTGACTCATGATTTGAATCATTTATTATTAGAAGACTTAAACAAGATGAATATGTTATCAGGTTTATCTGAGATTAAACACAATTTTATGATGAATGATTTAAATATTAATAATAATATTCATATGATTAATGATAATAATCAGAGTATTATAGTTGAACATCGACAAAATGATCCTGTAGCTATCATTAAAACAAATGAAATCAATTATAATAAATCAGAAAAATAATTTTGATTTCTACAATTCAGCTTATTATTTATCATCAAACTATTTACAGGAGGATATTTTTCAAGAATATGAACTATCTATTATGAATCATACAAACAATAGTATGGTTCAGTGATGGATAGTGGCTAACAGTGGAATCCGTCCTATTCGGGACTCGTCAGCTGGATGTACCTGCATCTCTGAGAGTTGATGTTCACTCTGGGACTCGAACCGAGTGCCATTTGCTTCAAACGCTATCGCCTTATCCACTCAGCGACTGAGTCCTGATAGCCATTTGCTTGTGCAATGGGGTGAATTTCAATTCACTTGGTATTGTTTGGCTTGTATCTTCCCATTGAGGTCTAAGACTGCAATTGATCAGTCTGTTATTGGCATATGTGCATAATGTGCGTATCCCTCGATATTACCTTAATTCACAAGCTATTTGTAAGCTGACGAGTCCCAAATAGGACGAAACGCGCGTCCTGGATTCCACTGCTAGCCACTATCTATCATTGCTTATAATGCTTGTAAATTAAGGCAATATCGAGGGATACGCACAGTATGCACATATGCCAATAACAGACTGATCAATTGCAGTCTTAAACCTCAATGGGAAGATACAAGCCAAACAATACCAAGTGAATAGTATGGTTCATAATAATAATGGTAATAATAATAATAATTGTAATAGCAATTATTCAAGTATCCAATTGAAACCAGAAAATCTAAGAAGCATTGAAAACAACATTAGAAATGATGATTGTGAAAAATTATTGAATAGGTTAAAACCAAAAGTGAGATGAAACGTGATAAAAATAATCAACGAATATTTTCCATTTAGTTGACTAAAACGAACCAATAAAATCATTTAAATACCGGTTTATTATCTTTAAATATTACTACTACTACTAATAATAATAGTAATATGTGTATCAATCCTGTACAATCAATTTTAAGAAGATTTTCAGCAACCATGATTGATAATAACTTGAGTATTGTTTATACAATAGATTTTGGTCTTACCAAAAATAGATACAGTATATCTAATGTAACTTATTCATTGATAATTCTGAATAGTACAATCAATTCTATGCATAATATTTCATATATATGAATGATGTCACCTAATCTAACCACATTTACATCACATTTGAGTAGTTTAAATAATTATTCTGATGTACCACATTGTATACCGATACTATCAATAAGTGATTCAAGTGAAGATTTATACAAAGGTAATATTGTGTTAGCTTATGATATTGACCATAAGTCAAATGGTTGGTACTTAATAAATAATAAGATTAACTGTGAAATAGAAGAGAGAAACAATAGTTTGAATCAATCACTAATGAATTCTACTAAGACTGTAATGTGTGAAAGAGTTAATTTCAATGAAGTTTGGAAATTTAAGCATTATTTAACCATCAATCCATCAACTCAACCATATTTAAGTACATTACAGACACTGTATAATACTGTTGTGGTACGTGCTACTTATATTGATATAAGTAGTATATGACGCGAGTCAGGAATGTAATGTCTGGCAGCAGAAGATGGGGATGATCAAGAAAGGAAAAGCGGGGATAGAAAGCAATTAGTATGGAAATGCAAGAACAACGAATTTCGAGACAATTATTGAACATTTTGCACATTAAGTATCATAGTATAGTTTTTATATTTTACCAAGTAACTCTGTAATGTTGTGCTTAAAATATTTCGATTGTCCCCACCCGTGTTCTGTTCACTACACTGTTACTGGTACAATTCCTACTACTTTTACTACGAAAACAACAAATATTAATAGTCATATTTTTATTCCTTCACAATACTATCTATCTTGTTCACCGTCATATACAAATAACTATATAAGTTCAACTCTTTGTTATTCTTGTTATTACAATGATATATTCCATTAGATACAGAACATATCAGTACTACTCATATTTTTGATACAAGTAATATTTTTGCCAATTAACAACAACAACAACAACCATTGTTACATCATACCAATTTTTCAAATAATAACACTAATTATCATTCATTATATGTGAAAATTATATTTGAAATATTCTCAGCGATTGAAATTTAACTAATTCCAACGTTTCGTCCAGCTAACTTGTCTGGACTTCTTCAGGGTAATAATCAAAATCAAAATTATCATTACATAAATAACACTTCAATTCCATCACTAATTTGTATTATTCCTTCCAACAATCTTTTAATATAAGAACATGAGTTTGTTCATGTTTAATTTCTAAAATCTTTACTAATATACATATACATTAACATGATAATGTATACCAGTGTTAATTCATTAAATTTACATTCATACAAACTATCCCATGTGAAAGTGAACAATTTCTCTACATATTTCATATATCTTTCTACACTGACGGATCAATCCTACAATATTATCATAACTTATTATAATGTACACCTTTATACATAAGGTTTCTTGATTTCACCGCGAGATTCTTTGGCAGTGTCTGTCATTGAAAGGCGTACCTCACAAGTACATAAACCTTGTGAGGGCTCTTTACTCAAACACTACTAGTCGAGTCAAAGCTTATGGTTAACTGTCATCTGATTTTGCAACCCTAAGTGGTGTCCATCAAGGCTATCCACTTTCTCCATTTTCATTTAACTTCATCATAGACCTACTGATGAAAATAACGCTCTCATCGATTGAATTTTTGGGTATTGATCTCCTACCAGGAAGTCCACTTATCGACTTAGAATACGCAGATGATGTAGTCCTGTTTGGTGAGGATGCTGATAAGATGCAGTCTTTTGATAGCACTGAGTAACAATGCCAGGATGTTTGGGATGCGTTCCAAGACTGGCCTGCGTCATCACCTGAACTATGGATAGGGAGTGAAGTAGTCGAACGTGTTGAAAGCTTCATCTATCTTGGAAGTCTGACCAGCCCTAATGGGTTGGTGTCTGACGAAATCTCAGCACGGATTCGAAAAGCTCGTTTGGCTTTTCTAACGAAACGTCACTGTTATATCCCAATAAGAATAATGAATGGTAATTCTTGGGATCCATTTATGGACCGATGCTATAAGTATATTTTTATCGTGTAATTGTTATGTAACTAAACTTTCTATATTCATGTCCCTCTCATTATGAGCTTTATTTTGACCTATGAACTATTATTATACGATTTACCATTCTTGAGTTATGGTCTGTCTATTAATTACTATCTCCCTCATTCACAACCACTTTTGGCTAAATATTGTACAAATGTTATTTCATATTTTATGGTACGTTTTGGTCTGTCTGGTTGATATATAAACCGAGTATGTTTGTAATAAATGATTTTTATTGCAGAGGCTGAGATTGGTGTTCTGGACTTGAATGGCTGGGAGCGAGACCAATCAGAACTCTAGGCTGCTCGCACGTGTTTTACGCGCCACTGGTTCGATCGATAATTCGCTGCTCTATTATTGGCGGTATCGTTGCGTTATCCAATATACAGGGCACACAGGATCACAAGTTATAACAGTCACCTATAGCGAATGAGAGATATCCGTCTATCAATTAAGGGACGAGTATACTGTGCGGCAGTTCGTTCTGTTCTACTTTACGGCTCTGAAACGTGGCCATTAAGAGTAGAAGATACTCGTAAGCTACTAGTATTTGACCACAGACGTCTTAAGAACATTGCTCGCATCTGCTGGGATCATCAGGTGAGTAACAACGATTACCACTACACGCAATGATGACTAGTGTTGGAGATGGTTGGAAGAAAGTTAGGGGCGGCCAAACCAAAACTTGGCATCAGTGCTTGAAGTCACTAACTTCTGTTCTGAGCCATGTTGGTAGATGCAGACTACTCGGTTGTTGTCCGCGTGACTACTGTAACCACTGGTTGGAGACTCTTGGTGACATGGCTCAGAATCGATCAGTGTATACAGTTTTTGTCTTCCCGTAAACTATGAGATTAAAATCGCTTCATATCTTTCTTTCTGTACTGTGTCCTTACATGCAATCTTTCTTTTATACATTACCACCTCTGAATTAACTACTTTTATGAATCCGGTGTTCATCTTGTTGTGCTAATGAGGTATGGCAACTTGAACAGATGCACATATATGTCTGGTCCTATGTTGTAGCTGATTGACACAATGTTTAGTTTGGCCAAACTCAATTATTTCTCTTCTTTTTTCTGAAAGTTAAAGTATTGTGCCGATTAAGGATGTATTTTTTCGTACAAATTAAGTGTATAAACAGAGCAACATACACTTAATTGTTTTGTCATTTAAGTATAGAACCCTAAAAAAACTAGGAATTTTTATCCTATTCTTAACATTATGTTTTTTTAGAATTTCAATGATGAAAGTAGTATAAGCTATGCGTATAGATTTCAAGATGTAATCGATGGTTACTTATACAACTAAACTATTTGCAATAGTCAATAAAATATAGAATACTGAACAGCTTCATGGATTGCCAAATATAGAAAACTATATAAGTGAGTGATGTACAGATTGATAACAATTGTTTTCAGTAGTCTATCACATGTGCATCATATATAATACATTGTTCGTATATAAATGATTTCCACAGTATCATAAATTTCTGTAGGTTTTACTATTATCAGATAAATTACATGATAATATTTTGATGAAATTCTTTCATTGGCTTACATGTCCACAGAAAATAGATTATAGGTGTTTATAGTATGGAACGACTGACCAATGAGTTAACGCTAATCGATTGACAATTGTTACAAGACATCAACTGAGAGAAATACAACCGTATTTTTCCATAGTGCTACAACTATGATATGATCAAAAACAAGTGCTGCTAGGAGTAGTGTACTTATACATTGTAACTATAGAAAAATCATAACTATAACCTAATATTGGGGAAAGAGTGGAAAAAAAATCAACATAAAGAGTTGACTCTTAGTGTATCTGTAAATGCACTCTGGGAAAAATGAATTCTTATCCACTTAAAGAAGATATCGTTGCAACAGTTGTCGATAATAGTTTTAACTTACCTTGCAAATTGGTTATCTAGAAAGTTGAAAATTCAGACTATCCTTAATTTACTGCTAGTACCTTAAGAAGTCAGTCTCTTTGAAGATCCTGTAAGATTTTGTGAGGAATTTCTTCGGCTCCAGAGATCAAAAACTATCAATGAAACAGAACACGGATGACTGAATTATATTGATAGATTTAATAACATATTAATCAAATTGTAAAGAAACACAAAAACTTTTATTGACAACTAAGGAACTTTGATCTAAACCGTCACTTGTAATTAAAATTTCGCTAGTCTTTTGCTCGATGGTTTTCTCTTTCAATCAACTTTACATTTGACTACTACAAACATGTACTTACATCTTGAGTCATTCATAACATGGATTTCTAAATGAACATAATGAATGTGAGTGGTCTCCAACGACATTAGACATGTTTCCATTACGTGGTGTAGTAGCACTTTCGAATTCATCCCAACTGAATAAAGGGCTATCAAGTACAATATGTCAAAACGTACCCATTCGATTTACTGACGCACTTCGCAAACAAAAGGGCATGAGAATACTACTGATCGAATTTAAATCCGAACGAATAAAACATTTAAATCGGTAAATGAATTCACGAAATAAACAGTTTTGTAACTCTTTGTTAGCAGGATAAAGATTGGATCGAAGCATGTTCCTGTGCAGGATTGTGTTGGGGCATCGTGATTGGATATTTCCTAGCCATTCAGTTCTGGCGGATACTTGGGGAAGACTTTAGAATCATTTTCTGTGAAAATTACAAATGTACTAACTTTTTTCTTAGTGTGATTCCTAATTTTATTGAACCTTGGTTATTTGAAATATAATTCTATTCCTTTCCAACCGTATTCTGTTTTGGAGACTTGTGAAGCAGCGTGCAAGAATATTAAGCAATAAGAGTAGCTGGGTCGCATTAGGAGACTCATAACAGTCTTCGATAGTTGTGTTAACATAAATAGTTTTATTAAACACACCCTAGCTGAAGGTGCTCGGTCAAGCGTTCTCACCAGATCACAATTAGATATTCTGGGCTGCTCATCTCTTCCATCAACTAGTCAACTTTGATCATATTCTTCTCGACTCACCGACCACATTCCGGATATATTTTCGAACTCCTTCATTCGTCACTTCTGCTTTGACTGCCTTTTGGATTATTGATTTCATTTTCGTAATTAGACTTAACTAACTGTAGTTCGTAAGACATTGTGGAGATAGTCATCACGAACTTATTTTATAATTATTTTTCGTTATCACTTGCAATTTTTAGTTTTACGTAACCTGCACATTTACTATTATTGACTGTAAAATTGTTATCTAAAGACAGTGACCTTGATCTTCCAATCCCGTTTTGTACTCTCATGAAATAACACATCAACTATCGCTCACAAATATACTGCTGCACACACATACTTCTGGTCGTCACTTATCAGTTGTCGCGATAATATAACTAGTATATTTGCTGTCTACGTATACGGAATGAATTGATATCCTTATGACGTGATTGCTTTGGATACACATCTTGTATTATATCAGTCATATATGGAATCGCTGAATAATTATAATTGTTGGTTGCGATACCAAAAATAGGACTCAAATATGTCTTGTTCTGACAATTTAAGTAACGCCCCATACTTCCCTTTACGCACAATTTATATTTTAGTATATTATCGATTGTCTCTACCATTTTGTAATAACTTTATCATTATTTTTTAACTGATATATTCGGTCCACCGCAGTACTATTGATATTTATAAAAGTTGATATGGAAGTCTCAAACTTGATGATTATTAAATAGTTCTACCTTATCCTCGAACAAAGAAAATAACTAAAACGTATTATTGTTTCACGACGATTTTTCCCGGTATTTCGTCTGTATCTGTAATGGTTTTAAAGGATTAGCGTTGGACGTTTCCAGATTCTCCAATGAGAAAGCCGAAAATCACACTAGAACAGTAAATAAAGTTCATGTAGTATTTAAAAGTTTCTGTAATTTTCAGACTTAAACAAGGGAATACAATAAAAGAACTACCCACATATCTATTACGGAAGAATAACCCTCATCACTTGAAGTGATCTGTAATAATGTAGGAAAACAGATGTAGTTTCCTTGATATATCAAGCTTTCCAGCTAAACACGTCGATTAGCAAAGCACATGGTTCTATTATATCATTTGATCTACCATATGAATCAATCTCAACTAAGTGATTAGATGTGAAGGTTGAAATGCGAATTCATAAATCTTATGGATGCTAATTTTTAGTTCAGTTGAAGTTAATTTGGAGGTTTTGGTCAGTTATTTCCAAATAATAAGCACAGAAGTAGTTTAATTATTGTATTACCGTCCAAGATTGTCCAGCGAAATTATCCTAGCAAAGACACAATATTTCTGAATAAACAATATAAGTGGACACAGAAATCAGTTACAGTTGTATGTCTGAATAACTATTATATTGAACACTTACTACAGGCACCGATGCAGGTTAGCCGACCTATCGGTTTTTTTTAAAACTTCCCTTACGAAGATCCCAAAGTCACTTAAGTCAGAAATCAGGGAGAAAGGGAAGAAATTATATATCTTATGCAACAAACGCTTTTGGTAGTGGTTTATATGAAATTCATATGGCTAGTCTAAGTGGAAATATGTATGTGTTAAAAAGTATCGTAAAGCAAGTTAATCGTCTAGTAAAGTAATGAAACTCGCCTGGGTTGTTTTCGAAACTTAGATAACCCAATCAATTTGACACATAAAATGCCAACTGTGTTTATTAGTATCGACCAAAAGGAGGCAGATTAAAAACGCAGCTTTGCAACTAATTTCTGGTTGTCACTCGGTTGATCTAGTAAAAATCCAATGATCCCAGATAAATACGTGGCTCTCACCATATGAAAAACTTAAAATGCGTTTAAAATCGCGGAAACAAAGGTGATTAGTATTTCACAAGAAGTGAATTGATTGGTGGAATTTTATTTCGTCATCCAAAATGTGACATAGTATCACCTTTTGGGAGACCTTAGAAGTGTGAAGATCTCTAAAAGTTAAGTGGGCAACATTGTTCCTTGCCCAGGTGATTACCCAAATCAGTTATTTACACCATCATAATTCGTAATCAGAAATGAAATGTCTTAAAACTATAGTGCATTCATTAAATGGTTGTACGCGTGAGGGATTCTAGAAGCTGAGCAGTAAAGAAACAGAATCAGGAATCTCTTCCCACCAAGATATACACTGTCTAACATGTAGTGCGAAGGAATTTTCGACCTTTTCCTCAAAGAGTAAGGATGTATTATTACTGAACGCCATAGAGCTCAAACTGGAGGAGTTAGCCAATTATATAAAATGTGGGCCATAATATACAAACTTGTAGTGGCATTGGACCATAACCACACAATCCTCAAAGCTGAATACGAGATTACTCGGAAAATAGATATTCAATATTTAACTCAGAGAAATACCTAGCGATGGAGAAAGCGCGAATAAGGAAATGAATGAATTGGGGTTGATCGAATGGCATGGCTCGGCCATGCAGGCTTGGTTCTTGTTGAATATTACCTTACATATTTTATTCATATTAAATATATTGTTCTTTCTCTAGCCTAAGCTAGTTCTTCATCATGTATTGGTAGTTGTTACAATACAATGAGTTGGTTTAGACGATGATGTGACTTCCACGTAAGATCTTATAGATTAGGCAGTTATATCATGACAAATCTACAATTTTAGGATAAGTTCTATTATTAGAGCAGTATTATTATTATTACTATTATTATTATTATTATTATTATTATTATTATTATTATTATTATTATTATTATTATTATTATTATTCACAAACATCTTATGGGTACATAAGTGTTGTGAAGAAACCATTTCGGGTTTCTTCAAAAAATGCAATGATACACAATTTTCAATAATGTTAGCATTATACTTGCCATATTAAAAAAAAAATTGAGAATAATAATAGTAGAATATTAATAATAATAAATGGGGTCTTTGTAATTGAGAAGAATATTGAATTGAGTTTAAAAAAGGAAATGGAGAAAATAAGGGAATAGAAATAAAGGAGACGTGAAATACGCAAACAGTCTAATAGGCGTGTTTATGAACACAGGACAAGAATAAACGACTATGTGTGTATCGTTAAATTAGTAAGAAAAAATAATTTATCATTGTAGTAAGATATGACACTAGAATAAATGTTTGTGCAGTTATAATTTAGAGTGATGCTATGAAAGTCACAATTAAGTGAAAAGGATAATAAAATATCACTATGTATGAGTCATATATGCATAGTGAAGATAAAACGAATCTGAGAAGTTAATTAAAGTGTAACACAAGTTATTGTTTTAATTACAAACTTCGTAATCTTATGAATAATATTTATTTAGAGGGAAAGAAAAGAAGTGAACACCTAGTGAAAAATTTCATCCATGATAAGAATAATAATTGTGTAATGAATATCAACCTCAGAAGGAAACCAGAAATTTAAAAAAAAATAAAATAAAAATCCTTTAAAGCACTCGGATGAATACATTTAGATTTATGTAATAGTATACAGAATGAAACCGGATATTAGTATAAATATTTGTGCAATAATAATTAAGATTGATGCTATGAAAGTCAAAATTGATTTCAAAGGACAATCTGGAGTTAAATATGTTTAGAAGGATAAGAAGATACAAAAAGAATATCTAATGTGTCGGGGAACTAATAATGATATTAATAACGGTAATAATGATAAACACGAACATAAGCAGATTTCATATATTAAGATAAATAGAAATAAAATAAAATAGACGTGGAAAGATTTAAAGGTTTTATTTTGCTTTTCAAGCAATTAAATGGATGATGGACCTTGTTTGTATAAATCATTATTGAATACATTGATATTCAATAGGTGACATAATCCACTTTCGGAAAGAAAATCATCAAGGAGACTTTTGAACCGGGTTGTAGTTTCACTGAAACGGAGGAAAAAATTCTGACGTAAGTTTGTGTGGGTTCTTGGAATCGCTAGAATGTTCTCCTTATTGCGTAGATTGTGGGATGATATTATAAGGTATGAAGGGGTAGATACCGATGAGTAGGAAATACCGTTAATGAACCGGTAGATAAAGACAAGATTTAATTTAATACGTCTGATCCAAAGAGGTTCCAAGTTGAGTTGTTCACATCTTTGGTAATAGTCTTTGTTATCGGAATACCCCAGAACAGCTTTGGTGAACTTTCTTTGAACACCTTCAATTCTAATCAGATCATTATGTCTACAATTACTGTAAACTAAAATACCATATTCAAGAATGGGTAAGATACATTTTCTGTATAGTAACAATCTCGATTCGATATTATTGAAGTTTATCATTATCAATCCGATCAGCTTTCTAGCTTTGGATACTTGAGATATAATGTGTTCAGAAAAGTTCAGACTGTTGCTATATCTTAAACCCAGGTCACGAACAGTGTTGAGAGGTTTGAGTGTATGTGTCTGTACAGTCAGATTTAAGTTAAGACAGCGACCAATGTGAATAAATCCACTTTTGTCAACATTAAGTGGCATATTCCACGAAATAGTCCATTCGTACAACTTGTTTATTTCCTCTTGGATTACCGCTGAAATATAGCTTTCTTTCGTGGGAGAATAGAATGAATAAACTACTTTCAGGTCATCAGCAAAAAGGAAAGGCTTACCATACTGAAAGAGGGAACACACATCATTGATAAAAAGGAGAAAGAGCAATGGACCAACCACACTTCCTTGTATAACCCCACTGGTTACATTTACAGGTTTAGAGTAGCAAGATCCAAAGCGAACGATTTGGCTACGTTCTTCTAAAAAAGATTTGAGCCAAGATAAAAGGGGATTCTGTATGCCAAATGAAGAGAGTTTTAAAAGAAGAAGTTTGTGTGAGACACTGTCGAAAGCTTTACTAAAATCGAAGTAAAGAATTATCACTGATTGACCAACATCTCTTCTCTGGGTAATTTGATCAAAAAACTCCCGGTGTGATGTGAAACATGAGCGTTTAGTCATGAACCCGTGTTGGGATGGGCTGATCAGACTAGCTGAAAGTAAAAATGATAGTAGCTGTTTGTGGATGATTTTTTTCCATGGTTCTTGAGAGCACGGATGTCAAATTAATTGGCCTATAGTTAATAATATCACTACGTGGTCCTGTTTTGAATCTAGGGGTGATAAGGGATGTTTTCCATACAGATGGATAGGTCCCATATTCCATAGATAGATTGAAAAGTTTCAAACAAAATAGTGGAAATTCCTTACTTCCATATTTCACAAATGATGTAGGTATCCCGTCAGGTCCACCATCATAAGACTTTTTCAGGGCAGTTATGGCCTGCTTGATGTTGGAGGGTGTGAAATCAATTTTCGACAGGTGTCTGGATGTTAGCAGTGGAAATGTAATGGTAGGGCTTTCAGTTCCAGTTTTGTAGCACTGCGAGAAGTGCTTGCTGAATTGTTCGCATATAGTATTCGGGTCGTTAACAATGCTTCCGTTAACTATGAAGAATTTTGTCGTGCCAAGGGAATTTGACTTTGCACGGGATTTAAAAGTCGAAGTATTGATAATTCTGGGCTTTTACTACGTAGAGCTTTATTTTCTATATTCATGGAATACTTATGTTTAGATGAAGCATTTCTGTCGATTAATTTAAGTATACTCTGAAGTGCATACACATCATTCTGCTCATAGTAGCGGTATTTTAATTTCCTCAGCTTTCTTTTAAGAGTATTTTGGCCCCTATTAGCATTATAAGCCACACGGCCAATAACTGGAGCAGTGCAGTCAAGACAATATATCAGGTTGTGATATAGATTGGAAAGAGCAATGTCAACATTATTTGTGGTAAAATAAGTTTCCCATGGTAAACATCGAATGAGAGTTTCAGTCCGTTTCCATGTCATAGTAGACCATAGTTCTACAAACTTTCATAGGAAAATAAAAGACGCCCATGTAGGACGCTATCAAACTTCTGAGATTCCTATTTTAGGGAAGAGATGTAATATCACGGAAATAAATAGAGATCCTTTCACATCACCACTTGTAAGAGACAACCGTTTTAGTCACCAACAGACTTATATTCTAAATAATAGGCGGAAAAATGTCTTCTGTCTTGCAGTTGTCAAATTCTGTACCCTCTGGGTGCAAGCTTAAGTAAACAGCTCATTCATTAGCCAATGGTCATGGAATGCCTAATAAACTTCACATATAACGCGTCAATAAGTACCAGCGATATACTGGGTGACTAATAGTGGTCGTCAAAATATTTGTGAGGATATGCATCGACGGAACAATGTCAGCCAATTTAAAACAGGACATGATAGGAACTGATAAGCAACTGAGGACTCAATATGGTACCGAAAATTAATGTACTCAATCACTACAGTCGTCAAGATTCTGAACATGTTATTTATTGTTAGTCAAATTCTGACGTTGCTTTAGAGAATTTCATACTTCATCCAATTTTTTAGCATTCTTTAGTTCAGTTTTGCTCAATACTTACCAGAAAAATTAGTAACTAACCGATCTGGTCAATGTACTATTGACGATAACCAGGTTGACTCTAATATCACAATCTATATATTCCAAAACAGCAGAAACGTTATATGAATGATAGAGCTATTAGCACTAATAATCTCATCTAACAAAGCTAAGAGATCCAAACTTTATGGCATAGGTGAATAAATTTGAAAGTTATTTACGGTAAACAATCATACACTGGCTTTTTATGTTTGGGCTGACGAATTTCCTTAATCAGATGCTGAAGGAATCACATTTCTTATATATGAGAAATGATTTCTCTCATTGTTAGTTAACTAGCATAATGTAAATTGAAGACTCGTTAATTTGGTGTATTATTGGGCTTCTCTCCTCCAGCTTCCGTGGCTTAAAATTAGCTGAATACTACTGCTAATTAAACCATATATGTCAATTTATGCAATAAGAAATCAAAAACGACAGCTGTCATTAATTAGCCGACTGTGATATTAGTAGCAGCAAAATGATGACTGGCTTCAAGAACAGATACAGACTTAAGAGAGTGTATTTAGACTCTACATTGCATTAACCATGTTATATCGGGTGCATAACACAATTTTGTAGCCCTACTGATGTAATCAGAGAAGAAGAGAGTAACATCCAGAGTACTCCAAATTCCCTCTGGTTCATAGAATGGTTTGTCAGTTGCTAGATATTTATGATTTGTGGAATAGAGCACCATGCTTAGAATCAGAAACAGGTGAAGAACTTTGTTATTTTTCTGTAAATGTTTCGTCTATGGATATGAACAAAGTAAAATCTCTACAAATGGAATTGGGAAACAGGGAGTGGCTCGCAGATATATAGTCAGTTGATACCACTGATATTTACAAACGGAATCATCTAATATAAATGCTACATTTAGGGACGATGTCTTGGATTAGGGGCACCGGGACATCACTAATTTGTTATGGCTAGACAAATAGGAATGAATGTCATTAGACTCACTCATCAACTATTTTTATGATTTTTCTGTCCCCACGTTATTTTAACTCATTAATTAGCCTATTACTGGGATTAAATACTATAAGTACTCTGTTTTGGTGAACACTTGCAAAATCAGCGACATAATACTGATTTAAATATCTCGGAATACATTCAAACGCTGGCCAGTTATCGAGGGTTTCGTACTGTGTCAGTGATATTTGTTGCCGAGGCACAAGCCCCAGTACTAACCTTAGTTTTATAACAGTCTAAATCCTAATCTGACTAACCGATAGACAACAGATGTTGTTAAGTCTTAGTTCTCAATCTTCCTTCCATCCTCTTGAAATCACTCATGATCTTAGCTGGAAATCTGCTATTTAACCAAGTCTCCGGGAAACGAAAAAAGCTTTCATATTTATAATTTTAGAGGGCTTCAAAATTCATACTACAAAAAAATGCGAACTCTCAGAAGTCCACAAATACCTCATGGCTGCGAGAGTGGTGAAGGCTAACAGTTGGTGATCAATGGGAGGTAGTGAGGAGTATCAGTTAGAGCGCTATCTAACACAATGTACCTCAGGGTGAGCACACGTCTGCAAGATGACGATTCTGAATTAGGCGAGGTACAGTAGGATTACTACAGGCTAAATGGGAAGCCTAAGACCAGTGGAAGGTATCCTTGACGGAATCTGATCACCACTCTTATTTGCACTGGGAAACATACACAACACGAAAGTTCGCAACGATAGATGTTTTCAGACCAAGCTAATAACCAAAATGAAAACTAACCCCAAATGTCTGTATGTATTCATAACTAGAAGAAATTCCACAAACCGAAAGATCTCTACTCGTTAGGGTTCAAAGGTCAAAGATCTTACTGTCTTTCAGACGGAAGAAATCCTTAATACCAATTTAACCGGTAGCCCAAAAGCTCCGAACATCTCTTCACACTAGTAACAGCTGGGGGTTCAGGCGATATCCAGCTAACTCCGTGACAGTACTAGATAGACTAAAGTCTTTTCACTCAGGAAAGCCACTCGAACGTGGAAACGCCTGATTTGTATTTCTAAAACAATGCTCAGAAGTCATTAGCACACTTAAGTGTGACCAGTTCAGGAAGTCCCAAGATTTATGCCTACCGCCAGGAGAAAAGAAGCGGATTATTCTCTCTACAATTCTCAAAGGGAGAGATAGAAAAGACCAGTCACATCGCACGCAATATTTTTAAACGTAATGGAAAGATTGGTCAACGATGAAATGACGGGATATATGGGTAAAAACAACATCGTCCATGGATCCCTACATGGGTTCCGTAAACGCAGGTCCTGTGTATCCAAACTACGCACAGCATAGAAAAACTAGATGACTGCTAGGGCCATAAAACACCGGTTCATGTGACAAACCTCCATCTTACAAGAGCCTTTGATGCAGTACTTCATGTTCTTTTCGTGGCTTATGTTTCAGAGACAGGTTTTGCTCAATCGCTTTTAACTTGGCGATACCTTGAGAACAAGATGTTTCGCCCTAAGTAAGATAGAGTGAACACGAGTTAAAATGCTTCAACATCATGAGTCTCGTGAGAGGCAATCCTAATTATGTTCCTGCTCCTGGTCTTTACTAACGACCCACTAGACAAAATTAGTTTAGCGGCATTGGTCTTTACAAGCGACGCAAAGATACACAGGCTCGTGAAAAGAAAATGGAATGGACTTAAGGTTCAAAAACACCTTACAATAAGAAAAGAATGAAGAGCAAACAACCCGTTAAAACCTAACCTGACCAAAATTTCAAGTCTGAGCATTCCGTTTCATTCGATGCAAACGCTTACACTTCCAACGGAAGCCCAAACCCGGCTGTCTCTTCAAAGCGTAACCTCGAGCTTGTAATCACAGAACTTAGACACCAGATCAAAGTAAATGTAAATCTCCATTTTATGAGAGAAACACTTAGTGCAGCGAACCTAACGTTGCTCCTAACACTGTTCAAGGCATACTCATTGCTTCACTTTGAAGCCCACAATATCGCAGCTTCTCATCTCTTCATAAGGGAATATAAAATTCTTAGACCAAGTACGGAGAGGGGCAACCTAATGTGTGATAGGTCTAGGACATAAATCTTACGAGCGCAGAATTTAACACTTGAGATCATTCTCCTTAGGCAAAAAGGGAACAAGAGGTGATCTAACAATAACATACAGCATATTAAGTACGCTAAATCACCCCAACACGAGCATACTATCAGAACACCATCATCAGACTCCTTGACGCAACACTTGAACGATTGTACATCAGTGAGCCAACTCTCAGGTAAGCTCTAATTTTTTCACTAAGCATTGCTCCTGTTTAAAATGTTCTCCCACCTGAAGTAACAGCAGTCCCCTCAGTGGATAGCTTAAAGAATGGACTTAAACAACATATATTCACCTACGGGTTGCTATCCCCAATTTGGACCACTCGGCTCTGATACACGTGTCATTAATCACTACTGTTACCGACACATTATATCAGTTACTACTTTCTACGTCTCTTAATATCATATCTGTTCTCTTACACATTACCAATTAAGTAAATTATTTATCAATTTCTTGATACAATGGTCTTCTCTGAACACTCGAATTATCACCTTATTATTTTTCACATTGCTAACTACCAACATCCTACCTTGTAATGCATTGTCTACTGGTATTCAGAAGCCACGTCGATGTGAGACAAACTCGGTCACTCAATCAACTACAGGATATACGAGTTCACAAATAACTAACGAACATGAATAAGTGCAATCGAGTGACTAGACTACTGCCTATCGAAAATACTCAAATACCTGAAATCTTGGCGAAACGACAAAAAGCGAAATCAAGGAAGTCAACCAGTTTAAAATGAGCTAATGATGGAGATATTGTATATTGGACTAAATAATTTTCATCAGCGTTAGCGAATAGTGCGCGTAAACGACTTTCGTGTAATACTGGACGTTAGCGGGTATTTCGAGAATGCCAAATACTCGTCTTGATAATTTCTTCCGAGTTAGTAAGACACCTCAAAATGTAGGAAGAGCCAAAAGAGCAGTTCCTGAGACCTCGCCTGAAACAGAGGTAGATTATGAGATTTCGGATTATATATATTGTTATTAGTTATCCAGATCAAAGCGACCAGCTTATCAGCGTTTTTCTCACCTTACCAAACCTACTCAAGAGTCCGCTTCTGAGGCTGAAACAATAAAAACTACTGTCATAAAGTTAGATAAACAAAGTGAAGTCCTAAGCAGCTCCTCATTTTGCCCTCCGCCTCAAGAAAAGGTCAGTTTCACCGTATTTTTTTATTTGTAGCGGTGGTTTGTAAATACTTTTAGTACTAAAACTGGTTTCAGTGACGTTTTCATGAGTAGTTACAAACTTTTAGCTTCAGGGCGTCACCATAAACTAATGATTTTTGGGTATAAAACTGTTTGTCAAGTTTTAACTGATCATCGTTATTAAGCGCTCTCTTACCCAAGATTGTGTGGTGTAGTGTGATTACATTAAGACGACATTGTCGTGAAATGTACTATAAACAAATAAGTGATTATCTCGTCCTAACACTTCAGCTTACATCCAGTTTTGTTACCAAGTATTGAAAATCAAACTGAAAGTGTCATTGATACCAGCCTTCCAATTCCTTAAACGACGTAAATGAAGTGTAATAATCTTTAAATGTAAATCAGCTCTTAGTGAGTGACTTGCTAAAACATATAATGCCACTTAGAGGCCTGGATAAGCTTCTTCGTTATGTTGTTATATGTATCGGATATTTTTCCTGCATTTCCATAATTTATTTATTTATTGTTTATTTATTTCAACACATCAATATTGGTACAAGAGGGCACCAAATATGTATGCGTCACACAAAACAATGAAAATGGGAAGACAAAAAACGAAGGCAAGAAGCGTAAAAGAAAAAAAGAAGAGGAACAATAACGACCAGATTAGTGTAAGGAAGTGTAATAATAATAATAGGGGAAACGGAAAGGTACAACCAGAAGAAATTTTTAGTTAAGGAAGATACGACCACTTCTTATGAAGAAAGTAAAGGAAGGTTACAGCAGGATCGCCACTGGCTTCTATTCTGAGCTATATCTTATAACGTCTCTAGCCACTGTGTCGCACAATCTCTCGGACCCCAACCAGGGAGTCGTGAAGGACCAACACAAGCCAGCCCTTTGCAGCTTTCTTCCATACCCCGACACCATGTCATACACTAACCACCTCCGCTTTTTCCAACCAGTCCCAGCGTCGGCAAATAATGCACAACGTGGAATTCTCTGGAACCACATTCGTAGAACATGTTCAAGCCACCAAAGTCGGTGTTTCAAGATGTTGACACTAATTGGATTATCGTCTCTGTGCCCGAACACACGATGCCGAACCTCTGCATTAATGACATGGTGTTGCCACTGGATGTCATCAATCCTTCGGAGACAGCGGCGATCAAACACAGAGAGTCTTCTAACATCCTCAACTCGGAGAGGCCAGGTTTCACAAGCATAGAGCAGAACTGCTCTCACCAATGCGTTGTAGATCCGACCTTTTACAGCCAGACTGACATCATGAAGGCGCCAAAGATGGCCCAGATTGGCATAAGCCAATCTGACTTTCACTATACGTGCATTGATCTCATCACTCACGCCACCATCAGCACTTATGCAGCTACCTAGATACACGAACTTCTCGACTACTTCTATCTGCTCACCATCCAGGGTGAGTACAGGATTAGAATCCTGCCAGTCTTGTAGAATTACTTTGCACTTCGAAGGTGCAAAGCACATACCGTACCTACGGACACTGATTGCCAACTGATTAAGTTCGGATTGCATGCATTGGGCATTATAGCACAGTAAAACAATATCATCCGCATACTCAAGATCGAGAAGTCTTTCCCCAGGCAACAGATCCACACCACCATCACTTACATCCATCAGAGCTGTTTCCAGAATGTCATCGATGGCAAAGTTGAAGAGAGATGGTGAGATTGAGCAACTCTGCTTAACCTCAATGCTTGAATGGAACAATGGAGTAAGGTGGTTGTATGCCTTCACTCTGCCTGAGGTGTTTGTATATAGGGTTTTTAGGATGTTAATAAACTTCTCAGGCACACTCTTTTTCAATGGACGATCCCAGAGAACAGTCCTGTCCAACGAATCGAAGGCAGCCCTAATGTCAAGAAACATTACAATTGTTGGCCTTTGATAAATATGACGGTGTTCTAACATTTGGCGGAGGGTGAAGATATGATCGATACATCCTCGACCAGAACGAAAACCAGTCTGCTCGCGAGTCAATCTTTCTCGGGTTCTGAACAACCTACGGAGTATGACAAGCCAGTAGCTTGGACGCAAGCGGAAGTAAGCTTATCCCTCGATAGTTGATGACGAAAAGACATCGTTCCTCACGCCGATTTCTTCTCACTTTGATGGAACTTCCTAATCTAACAGCACGTAACCGACTGTTAATGGGGATCCAGTCGATTAGTGCAACCTCAGCTCTAACGCTTAGTGCAACACCAACGCCAGCAAGAACAGACGAAGATGCCACAGGGTCCCCGGATAAACTCAAGTAAAACAAGGTTTTTGAGGCGACAGATGGAGAGCGAATTTGTAGTACTTCACTAGAGTCTTGAATACGGGTCTCGGATAGACAACAAACATCGATATTAAGACTTTCCAAAGACATTATTTATTTATTTATTTGAACACATGCATATTGGTACAAGAGGGCACCAAATATATATGTGCCACACAAAACAATGAGAGTTTGAAGAGAAGGAAAAAGAAAAAAATGGTAAGGAGGGTATAAAGACATAGCCAGGCCTATCTGTTGTCCGACCTGCATAAGTGTGCGAACGTTGAATGGTGCACGTGGTTTCAGAAAAACTGCTTCAGTATTCGTATTTGGTGTTAGCATACAATTTTCAACCGGACAGTGACTCGAGAACGTTTAGATTGAGTCGAATTTCCACCATAGGCGATCTGCTGTATAAGTGGAAAAATACATACATACATAAAGTGGGAATAAAAGAGAGTGAGTAAATGACGTAGTAAATAATAATAA
The DNA here is from genome assembly GCF_000699445.3 of Schistosoma haematobium. Taxonomy (NCBI): domain Eukaryota; kingdom Metazoa; phylum Platyhelminthes; class Trematoda; order Strigeidida; family Schistosomatidae; genus Schistosoma; species Schistosoma haematobium. Next base: position 9,221,393 of record NC_067198.1, read on the forward strand.
TAATGTGAATCGTTTGACTGTTAATCGAAGCAAGTGTAGTATTTTCCCTAAGTATTGTCATTTCATTCTGTTTGTGTGTGAGCTGTGATACTGCCCGGGTGCCCAAACCGAAGCAGGTGGTTTTCTTAGGGGGCCACATCCCGAGCCTTTGACCTAAAAGTCTAACTCACAAGGCAGTGGAGCATTGTGAGGAGATGCAGTCCCATGGTAGCTGGTGACCAAGATTGGTTCATACACCGTTTGTTCCCTCAGGATACTGGAGCCCATGTGCACCATTGGTTTTTGATCTGGTTAAAGCGCCGGACATTCGCTTTTCGTCCTCTCATTTTTGTAAACAACACCCCCGCCACGAGAAGGCAGTGAGTAGGACTTCTCTGGCAGAGGCTGTATACGCGTGGCTGTGTGAGAGCATTTCGAGAGGGAGGGCGGGCCCACCTCAATTTCGGCCATACCAGGCCATTTGGGGGCTCCATAATTGATAATCGCTGTGTTTAACAACAATCTGCTTTTGGTAGACATAGGTAAACGTAATTAAAAAACTTACTGAAGTAAGAGAACGCAAAATTATTCCATGTACAAGTGACTTCTAAAATATACTAATCAAAACAGTCAGGTGTATCGTTAGGCTTTTCCTTAGTATCACATTCTGGAATAAGCGTGCTCACTAGTATGCTGACTTAGCCTTGTTGTTACCTTAGTTTAGTGGTTTATTTGTCGCTATCTTGATGAAACAATACAGAATTTCTTTAAAGTCGACCACTAGACTCAGTTTTTTTGTTACGCATCGGTTATTATCACTTGACCTGTTATTTTCACCAAGTATCCTAGATGTTATGTTGTTGACAACATCAGTAGGTACTATTTTATTTCCTATTCTCTATGCCTGTATTATTTAACGCTCTTAAGGGAGGGAAGGTGGTCATTTCCTACACCTATATTTGCTACCCGTCTATTGTCTCGCTTACTGACCTACTTTTTGTTTGGTTATACGACTTTTTTTAACATAGCGCAAACTGTCTTACTAGCTGTTTTTGGTTGAGCACGGCGCGTGCCATATATATAAAGGGCAGTCCTTTACGATTTTTGTCAGGATCTTTGAGAACCCAGGTTACAATAGTGGTGGAATAGTCCGATCTCCTGACCTCCCGTTAGTTAATGAAGTTGCCCCCACTACCCAGCAGTGCTATGGAGAGGTCTGAGTTCATATTTCGTTTATCAAGTAACTTCTCTTCAACCTGTGTATTAAAGTGTGACTAACAACTAAAGATGTCAAGTTTAAATTCTTAAAAACCAATAACGTACTTTCTGTGTATTTACGCTACTCCATCATTTGAAAACTAGGAATTTTCGTGTTCATTTTGTTTGTTGTCCTTTATAGACCGTCATACAGCTGAAAAAACGCACACAGCTGAAGAAAGTGATCAAGCTAAAATCATCTCGGTCATCAGACTCAATACAAGACAATAGTTCAAAGCTGCCCGCTTTTAAACGTTTCGCTCACTTATCAGAACCTGTTTCTTCATTAAAGCCACAATCGACTGAACCCGAAACTTCTATTGAAACTCAGAGTGCTGTATCTTCCAAGGATCTTGATTTAACACAAACAGATTTAACAGTCCCTCCTGATCTTTTTCTTCCTCACAACTTACAAGTTTTGTTGGAACTTTTTCGAAGTTGTGATACAGTTGTCAGCATGCTGCACAACAGAAAAGAACTTTGCAGTTTCGATAAAATCCAACCAGCTGTTCAAGAAATTACGCGCAGGTAGATTAAGTCTTTTTCAGTCGGTAATTGTCGAGCTTTTTATTATTGAAGTGATTTGTTAATTTTTTTAACTTTTTGCAACCCAATGAGTAGACTTTTAAATATTGTGCCACGCTAATTCTTTGGATAATAGGTGACTAGAGCTACGTTCAGGCATCACTATTTCATTTGTTCATTTTACTCATTTTCTCTAACTTATCATGTTTCGTGTGATTGATCCTTGTTTCTAAGGTAATATTTTGCTTCCTCTTGATCGATTTTAGTAGTGTGGATACATGAATCAACAATTTTGTGACGTAGGCATGTGGTTTATTGATTTAGAATTAGTATCTACAGGTGACGTGCAACTTTAAGCTATGTACTAAATAGATTTCTCTGTAATAATTCGTGGTTATTTCCTTCCATGAACCGTGTACATGGATTGGTTTTCAGTAAGTATTGTGATCTGTGAGTTACATTCTAAATCGATAACATGATCATTGAGAGTTACAATTGAGGAGAATATTATAGTTCTCCTATATTGTTTATTCCTAGATTTCTAGTATGCTGATTCCTTTTGCTGTGATGGACTTAAATTTTGAACACAGTAAAATAGGTTTCAAGTGCTGTTACTGATACTTATAAGCTGATCAGCTATTCTTCATAATATGACTAGAAATCGTCAGTAGTAATAACTTTCTTCCCATAGTATTAAATACATATGATAACGGTGACTGCATCAAATGCATTCATGTTGGTATTGATGGTAGCCCGAGCCATGCAATCCGCACTTAGTCAGTTGGCAATCAGTGTCCGTAGGTACGGTATGTGCTTTGCACCTTCGAAGTGCAAAGTAATTCTACAAGACTGGCAGGATTCTAATCCTGTACTCACCCTGGATGGTGAGCAGATAGAAGTAGTCGAGAAGTTCGTGTATCTAGGTAGCTGCATAAGTGCTGATGGTGGCGTGAGTGATGAGATCAATGCACGTATAGTGAAAGTCAGATTGGCTTATGCCAATCTGGGCCATCTTTGGCGCCTTCATGATGTCAGTCTGGCTGTAAAAGGTCGGATCTACAACGCATTGGTGAGAGCAGTTCTGCTCTATGCTTGTGAAACCTGGCCTCTCCGAGTTGAGGATGTTAGAAGACTCTCTGTGTTTGATCGCCGCTGTCTCCGAAGGATTGATGACATCCAGTGGCAACACCATGTCATTAATGCAGAGGTTCGGCATCGTGTGTTCGGGCACAGAGACGATAATCCAATTAGTGTCAACATCTTGAAACACCGACTTTGGTGGCTTGAACATGTTCTACGAATGTGGTTCCAGAGAATTCCACGTTGTGCATTATTTGCCGACGCTGGGACTGGTTGGAAAAAGCGGAGGTGGTTAGTGTATGACATGGTGTCGGGGTATGGAAGAAAGCTGCAAAGGGCTGGCTTGTGTTGGTCCTTCACGACTCCCTGGTTGGGGTCCGAGAGATTGTGCGACACAGTGGCTAGAGACGTTATAAGATATAGCTCAGAATAGAAGCCAGTGGCGATCCTGCTGTAACCTTCCTTTACTTTCTTCATAAGAAGTGGTCGTATCTTCCTTAACTAAAAATTTCTTCTGGTTGTACCTTTCCGTTTCCCCTATTATTATTATTACACTTCCTTACACTAATCTGGTCGTTATTGTTCCTCTTCTTTTTTTCTTTTACGCTTCTTGCCTTCGTTTTTTGTCTTCCCATTTTCATTGTTTTGTGTGACGCATACATATTTGGTGCCCTCTTGTACCAATATTTATGTGTTGAAATAATAGCAGTTCAAATAGTTTAAAACGATTTCCTAAGGGAGGATCTGAGAGTGAACTCAGTAATTTCTACTCTAGTACCAGAATCTTTTTCCTTATTTGAGTAGATTCAAACTAGTTTTTTTCGCAGTTGTGTTAATTCTCTCACAATGGTGTTTTGATTTTGTAGTTGTGTTTCTCGACTGCTAGTTATTATGAAATGTGGATTTTAATCCATTTGACTTATTTGGCTATTGTTTGGTTCTACCTTCCATGGTGATTAGCACCCTGTATTGCTAATTAATGTAAATTTTTTTATTTATCTTCTTACCTTGTATGTCATCTAGGAATTTTGAAGAAACTCATATCGGTCAATTTCTAACTGTCTATCCTATGGTTTATTTTCTGCGCTATGAGAAGCAGTTTGATAAATTCACACATCGATTAAATGGGAATTATGTACTCGTTTTATCACCCAATTTACGTACTGGTATGTGTTCAAAATATTTTCAGTAGTGAAGTCAACGCTTGCTTACATTTTTATGACATCTAAAATTATAGTTTTGTAGGTATGACTACAGCAATGATAGTGTAGAAAATTAAGTATTTTATCTTTTGAAGCCCCACACCGCTGACTGGCTGTAGTTAAAGAATTACTAGAAACCAGGAAGCACTTAACCTCTGTTTCTCCATAGAATGGGACTACTCAACAATTCATTTCCACTGTCTCATCTGTAATCAAACTCAGGACCTTGATGCCTTTCGGAAAATGCTTGACCTTCAGACCCTTTAATTAACATCTAATGGTTTACATTTCTAACCTCGAGCAAACTGTGATATTGCGCAACAGTCATTCTATGGCATCAGCGATATTTATTTTATCATAACTATGATTTAAGATGTGTGTTCGGGACTTCCAACTTGGGTTCGAACATTATTAGTTAATAGAGGATCGAGGCTTCAGCAAGTTTTGTACATCTACTTCGGGTTTAGTCCTACATTGGTATTCAATAACTATGTGGCCTCACTAAGTGGTAAAACATTAACGGTTAGTGGAATAAATATCTTCAGGATTATATTACTTTCCCGTTTTGAAAGCAAAAAACTTCATGCGTTGGACAGAACTTTAGTATAGATAATTAATTGTATGTGTGACCTATAATTGTGTTTTAGTGAGTTCTGATATGTATATTCGGATTGGACTCCACTGGTCACGGCCTCATTAGAACTCTAGGAGTTACATTGTGAAGCTAGTCACTAGTGAGCAAATGACTGCTATTAGTATGGGCATTTAGGGAGATTCTATTAATTTCACGGTTAAAATCACGAGTTGATCTAAGTTAGACCACCATTGGAAATCTGAAAGTATTGGACGGCCGTCTCGTCCTTGTATAAGACTCATCAGCAGTGCGCATCCACGATCCCACACACGGGACGGTTATAAGATATATCCACCTCGGGCAATGGATGAAGGGTTTTTCAAGATCATGGATTGATTGGAGTTAAGTCTTAACACCGTTGGATTGCCGGCTCAGTGATCTAGAAGTTAAGGTCCCGGGTTTGAGTTCCCCGCGCGGGATCGTGGGTGCGCACTTCTGAGGTGCACAACACTTGGACGAGACGGCCGTCCAATACTCCCAAGTTTTCACTGGTGTTCTAGTTGAGATGGATTCGTGATTTCAATTGTGAAAATAATACAATCTCCACAAATCCCCATACTGATATATTTATATATTGCTAGGTGTTATGAAATTAGGATTCTAATCGAAAATCTAGGTGTTTTATTCATTTACTAGTCCCTAAATCTTTTTCATGTTCTAATCTACATTTAAGGTACCCACTGTTATCTCAGTGGTGAACTACATACATTTTCAACTGATTCTTACGAATTATTATAAATGATTTATTACAATTAATACCAGTGACTCATATTTTTTGTGCTTATTAATTGGGACGTTGCAGCTTAGTTTAAGCTAAGTCTACTCTTTATCACAGCTTTTAGCATATTGTTAAGATATCTAGCAACTAAAGTGATCGATTTTTACCATATTTGAAATAAATACTGAAGCTCACTAAAATCCGAGTACATGCAACACATCCTTTTAGCTACAGTATCTGTCGCTGCAAATTTAGACAGCTAATTACCATCTATTATTTGTATTACATAAGGTATTTGTGTTCCACTGTTTACTAATATACAACGGGTTTAAATTGTGTTGATTTTTAGATTTTGATTAAGAAATTTTCCTCATTTCAGATGGAACAAAAGTTGGACATGATTCTCCGTCGAAAGGATTTCTACCATTCAGTGGGACGCGGTTAATTCAACGTCGAAATCGTTTCCATTCTCTGTTAATTAATCTAGTTTTAAAATCACATCGGGTTAGTTATGATTTCTTAAATTTACTATAATTATTTTCATTTGTACATATATATTGGTTGTATTATAGCCTAATTGTAGCTTGCTTAGCAGTTTAATTCTAAAGAACTTTGTATTTAATATGTGATCAGCTACTTTTCTGACTTGCATCTGTAGCTTGTACCATAGGGTGATGGTCAGACTTGGTTCTGGTGTTGAACCGTTCGAGATCTGTTGACTAAAACATTTGTTCTTTGTAGTTCTACCACTCTAGACATTGCGGTTGCAAAGCGATCAGACTAAAGACAACAAAATTGAGATTTGAAGGTAAAGCTATCCTGCCGACTATGCTGAGGTGTAACACCAGTATCGTTTCTTACGAATAATCAATACTTATGGCAATCCTCCCTTTCCACAACAGAAGCAAGTCAGGAAAGGTTGAGCTTAAAAGTAGCTCATCCTCTACTGCTCTATAAAATTCCATTGTTAGCAGCAATTTTTCAGAAGTACGAAGCTAATAAATTAAAAATTACTTCACAAAAACCGTAACTGACCGTTCTGGAGTACATATCCTTGTAACTCGATAATCACACCTATATCAATAGGACCACTACTAAGATAGTTTCTGTGTCGGTTTACTCGGAAAGCAGTATAATTCCACAATGCAGATAACTGAGAATTTCGACCATCCTCCATACCTTTTTAGTACTAGAGTTAGTCTTGACTGACGGCTTTTCTCGGGTCGCACTAACAACACATCAGTAATGTTTAATTAACAAACATTCGTGATGGAGCTTAATTTGACCTAAGTCTACTTTATGTAGTTAGCAATAACTCATTATTTCAGTATATATACGATGACTTTGTGATCACTGATTTAACCCACCATTATTTATTGTATTAATACATTTGTTATTGATTCAATCAATAGTAATCATTATCCATGTCACTTACTGCGCTGATGTCCAGTGAAAAACGTCTTATATAGTAACAATTTAGCTACATGTTTCCAGAGGTTATGCTGAAAGGATGTTACATGTAGGAAGATTTTTATTTCCGGAGTATATCTGTCCAGATACTTAAATATACATTTGGTAGTAACATATGTTCTATACAACAAGAACATTTGGTCATTAGCACATTATAGTTACACTGAATTGCGAATCGTGTGATATTTTCAGGTATTTTTAACTTCGGAGCTTGGAATAGATCCATCTGAACTTCCAGAAGATTCATCCCTTCGTCGTTGGCATCCGAAATTCCCTTT